>NW_004567147.1:1605291-1605882 GCF_000260355.1 Condylura cristata | reverse complement strand
GATGGCAACCCCACCTTCTGGTCCCATGGTAGGGGTGGGTGATGCTGTGCTTGTGACTCCAGGCGGCATCAGACTGGTGAGGTGAAGTGGCCCTTGCCTTCTGGAACTGAGAGGGAAACACCCTCACCCCAGGGCCTGCACTCTGTGCTCCTCTGTTGGTAGAGGCAGGCTTGCCACTCACTGAATCACCTCAGGGTCATCCTTCCCTTCTCTCTCGAAAGATAATGCATGTTTGCAGCTGGGTAACAAAACTAACCTCTGCAGCTGAATCCCAGGAAACCAACAAATGGCCTTCATTTCCTCCTGTTTTTGTCCCCTTCATCCCAAAATGGTGGTGTTTCTTTTTTTGGGGGAGGGATTTATTTATTTATTTATTTTGAATTTTATGTTCACACCATGGTCCATGGAACCTAAATATCATCTATATCAGGTATACGTGAGACTAAAATCTGAGTCACAGTTCTCTTCAGCTGTGAACCTGTGAAACCAGATAAGTTATCTGCTTTTAAAATACTTTTATGTGGCAAGGATAAGATATACATTCTCATTCATAAAAGGAGAAATTGGAATGAATGAAAGGTGTGACTAATT
>NW_004567147.1:1602647-1605191 GCF_000260355.1 Condylura cristata | reverse complement strand
TTTGTCCAGTCACACCCTTGGTGTTCTCCAGAAAATATGCTTTCTCATTTTTTGCAAGATAGATAGGCTGAGAATATTTCAAATCTTCACAGCTGCCTCTATAAAAGGTCCTACTCCTCTTTGCTTCAAAACTTCTTCAATTTATCTTCTCACATGAGTAATATGGAGAAACTGGGCTGCATCCTTCTGCACTTTACTTAGAAATGCCCTCTCCTTAATACCCAAGTTCTACCTTCTATAAAATACTGGAACACAAGGGAGCCAAGTTCTCTGCCACTTTCTAACAATGCTCAGCTTCCCTCTACAGCTCTACAACATGCCCTTGTTTTTGTCAGGAGTCTACCAACAATCTCTTAAAATGATCTAGTCTTTTCCTAATCTGCGGTCAAAACTCTTTCAGCTTCTAGCCACTTACAAAGTGACTTCCACATTTTAAGCAGCATTCAATTCTCAGTACCAAAATCCACACTCGTTGGCTAGGACTGCCATAGCAAAAAATCACACTTATCTCAAAACATGGGCATCTATTTTCTCACAAGTCTGGAGTTCAGACATCCAAGATCAGGGGTCAGCTGCTTTGTTTTCCTCTGAGGTCTCTTTTTGTTTTTTTAAGATTTTATTTATTTCTGCATACAGAACTGGGGTACAGGCCAGAGATGCAGGGGCGGTGAAAGGATTCACCAGGGACAGAGTGGGGAGCAGAATAGACAGATCTACGAAGTACACTGCTGAGGGGAGCAGGGGGTGTGTCAGGAGAGGTCTGCCGCACCATGTGGATCACCTCCGAGGCAGGCGGGGATCGAACATATGCTGAAGTGGCTTTAGCTTCTTAGTACTGTACTTTAACCCGCTGCACCACCAAGGAGGCCTTCTCTGAGGTCTCTTTCCTTGATTTTAGACGGCTACCCTCTCCCTGTGTCCTCGTGTGCTCTTCCCACTGTCATATTTGCGTTTTAATTTCCTCCTCTTATATGTCCATCAATCATATTACAGTAAGACTCATTCTACTGACCTCATTTTAATTGACATCTCTCAATGCCATATCTCCAAACATAGCCACTTTCTCAAGTATTGCAGAGTAGGCCTTCAAAATACAAATTTGAGGTGATACATTTTAGCTCACCGTACCTCACTTAGGTATTTAACATAATCACTTGGAGACTGTTTGAAAATAGGTTGCAGGGCAGTAGGGAGACAGCATTGTTAGAATGGAGACTCCTAATTAGAAGGATTTTTCCAAAACTCAGGTGACTCAATGCAGTTACAGATGGTTGATATGGTAATAAGAGTTTGCACTTGGGAAATATTTAAAAGTTAAGTTGAAAGAAGTCTTTTTTAAATCAGGTTCAAGTTACAAAAGACAGGAGCCCAAGAATAACCGCAGGGGTTTTAGCCAAGTAGCTGGAAAGGTGGTGTTGCCCTTAACAGCAATAGACAGATAGTGCAGCTTGCACACCAGGGTAGGAACATAAGAATTCTTTTAAGGACATGTTAAGCTTGAGATGCCTGTTCAACACGTAAATAGAGTTTTCAGGCCAGCATTTGAACATGAGCCTGAAATTAAGGTTAGAGTGTTGGAGATACACATTTTAAAATCACTGTTCACTGGGTAGTATTGAGAAACAAGAGGCTTCATAAAATCTCTGAGGGAAGGTAGTAGAAAATGAAGTCAAAGGATTCACTTCCGGAATATGGTCTAATAAAAGGGCAAAAGACAGTAAGAATGAGGCCTCCCTGGTGGAGCAAGGGGTTAAGTCTCAGCATACTGAAGCACTCTGCAGCTGCTACAGCACAGTTCAATCCCCAGGGAGGTGATGCACATGACACAGCAGCCCTCTCCTGTCTCACCCTCTGCTCCCCTCAGCAGTGTATTTCTGTCGGTCTGTCTGTTCTGCTCCCTGCTCTGTCTCTAGTGAATCCTCTTACCCCTTGCACTCTGGTCTACACCCCAGCTCTTATATGCATAGATAAATAAAAAAATCTTTAAAGAAAGACATTAAGAATAAGTAGCAAGGGAGGCAAGAGGAAATCCAGGAGAGTGTGATTTTAAAAGCCAAACAATGATGTTGTTCCAGAAAAGAGAGAATGAGAGATTACGGTTTGCCAAATGCCATGTTCAGTAAGATGAGAGTTGAGAACTGACCGTTTGACTTAGCACTGGAAAGGTCACAGAAACCTCGAATATGTGTTTGCTTAATGTGTCAGTTCTTAAAAACCAAATCAGCTCTGGGATGATGGAAATTGAATTTGTGGATCAAATTGTAGAGGGGATGATGTCAAGGAAAATATATCCTATATGGCCTATATGGCCCATCCTACCTGGCCACTGTGGATAATCTGCTAATTCTTTGTTTATCAAACCAGGGCAATCTCTTCGACTCTCTGTGATAAGGTTGGACATGTAGTCAACCTTAGTCAAGCTTGGTTTCTGAAAAGCTCCAAAGTCTCTGTAGACTTCATTTTGTCCCTGTTGTTATTAAATAGCTCCACTGATATTGGTACCTTGTAATAACCACCAAATATCTAATGGATGGATTGAAAAAA
>NW_004567147.1:1602234-1602547 GCF_000260355.1 Condylura cristata | reverse complement strand
TTGTTAATTCCAACCCTCCAGAAAGGAAAACTTAAGATAAGGTTAACTGTACAAAAGACTTATTAAGGGCAATGTCTTTGGAAAAAAAGATAAGGTTTGGAAGAGACATTAGAACTTAGAACAGTGAGAGAAAGAAGACAGAATAGTTGAGTGAAGCATTTTAGATGGCAGTACAACTCTAAGAAACTATGGGCAAAGCTGATGGGGAGTCCTTGTATTTTAGAAAAGAACCTACCTTGAGCCCTCCCTGGTGGCACAACGGGTTAAAGCACAACACTGTGAAGCTCTCTGTAGCCACTGCAGTATGAGTTTG
>NW_004567147.1:1586614-1602024 GCF_000260355.1 Condylura cristata | reverse complement strand
TGTGAAAACATGGCCTTGGTGTCAAAGCACAGGTGTGCAATAGCTGGCCCTGATAGCCAGTCATGCCACCTGCAGCCAAGGCCTGAGGCAAGTTTAATACGTAATTCATATCCCATGCATTTTCATAGTTTCTTACTAAATAGTTTATATAAAGAAGTGAATATAAATAAAAGTAACAAAGGAAATTTGAAAAACTGTTGGAGTCTAGCCAACTGTCCAATATCCATAATATCACTCTGTTAAATAATTCAAGCTATCAACAAATCAGGAAACTTAAAATGGATAGATTAACTTTTTTGTTATATTGTCTAAAGCAAGATCACTGTCTCATAAAGTAAGGATTTCGTAGCTTTAACAGACAAGAAAAGATAACCAAAAGAGACAAAAAATAGTTTCTTTGTTCTAGTTTCCATTTATCTTGTTAGTTAGTACCTTTGAGTCAACCCAGACTTGAGCTTGCTCATCCTCTTCATTCTAGTCATCTCTCCACAGGAGTTCTTACTGAAGTTACTCCTTAAACTGATGCTTAACATCTATTCCGAAAAGTCAAAGCTACTCACTTTCCATCTGTTTTTCCAAAGAACCCTTCGACCTATGAACACACATCTATATTTCTATTAAAATGTGATTCAACAACCATGTACTAGAAATACACTGTTTGCAAGATGGGTATTGATGAGTCAGAAGTTAATGATTTTTCAAAAGAGGAAAGTCTGAAGTAGAATATCTGTTGCAACAGTGTGCATTAAGATTTTTATAACATAACTGTGTCCATTTTCAAAAGAAATAGACTGAGTCATGGGATAAAGAATGATTTTATGTTGATACTTCTTTCTACGTTTGATACCTGTCTACGTTGATACCAAAGACAGGAGCCTTGTATTTAATTTTTGAATCCTGCTATGAACTTAATCACCCCCTTGAGATTGCACCACCTCTGGAGGCTGAATGCATCAGAACCTGACGAGAATGCACTGTATGTCAATGAGGGGACAGACAACTGCATCTTTTTAAACTGAATATTGATACTTTAGTGATGCGCCTTTTAGACATACTGTTTCATGTGAAGGAAGCAATTTCTTTTTTCAGTGTTACAGAAGAAAAAAAAATAGCTACAGGAAAACTTATGCTGTCTGCCAGAATATTAGATACTAAGTGAGATTGTTTTTAATTTACCAGTAACTGTGTTATTTCCTGCTTCTGTCACTCTCCTTCATATTATCAAAGCACTTACAATTGAAAATGTGTGTATGGAAAGAGATTCACAGATGAGTAGAAAACTGAGTTTTTCTTCTCTTCCAGAGTGCAACAAATTATAAATGTTGTAATTATCCCCTTTCTTCTAAGCTTTAGAACTTCAACTGCTTCTACCCATGTGACATCAACTCCAAGGTGTTCTAATGTTTCTAAAAACAAAATGAAAACTCTGTAGAACCTCATTCACCATCTACAGGTCCTCATTTATTGGAAGTTTGAGTTAGGTCATGTTAAGAAGTGGAGAAGCTCAGGAGTTAAAACAATTTTCTCAGGTTCCCCAATGATCAGTCCTGTTTCAGAGACTCGAAGTTATAGGCTCAGCATCCTAAGAATTCCCAAAGAGGTGTCATTTTGTTCAATATAAGAATGGTGAAAATGTAGCTAAGAGAGAGCAATCAGATTTTATGTGCAGATCTTTGCAGCAACTGGTAAATTATTACTGTAAACTGTGATGATTAAATGTGTGTCTCCATTCACTAAAAGATATCAGTGTGGGCCACACCTGTTAATTGTATTTCATGCAATCAATGGCTATTTTAAAAGTGTGGTCTTTGGTCAGGAACACAAGTGAATTCTGATTTCCATCCTATTTACTTGGCCACACTTCAATTCTTGGGCACATATAATTCTATAGGCAAAAATACACCTAGCCATTCTTTAAAAAAGAAAATCTATATAATTTTTGGCTCAGTTTGTAAGAGAGATGCAAATTTTGTACTAGGTAATTATGTCTCTATTCTTTTTCCTTTTCAATGAGTCATTTTCTGTAAAAGGTCTTATTTGTGGGTCCTCCTTGGTGGCAAAACAAGTTAAAATGCCTAACTATGGAGCTGTCCAAAGCCGCTGCCGCATGAGTTCGATCTCTTGCCAGGGAAGTGACCCACATAGCACAGCAGACATCTCCTGTCCCATCTGCTACTCCCCTCAGTACATCTGCCTGTTCTGTTTCCACCTTGTTTCTGAGGAGTTCTCTCACCCCACCACCCTCTCCAGTTCTTGTATGCATAAATAAATAAATTTTTTAAAAAAGTTTTCATTTATTCTTTTCTGTTAAAAAAAAAATGTGTTAGAAACTTGACTAAGTAGCTTCTCCACCAACTTTCCAGGTTGTAATAGTTGTCATTAATTTATGCTTTATGCAAGACCTTATTTCCTGCTAAATAATTTGAAAGATTTTCTTTCAAATTACTTATTCATAAAATAAATTATTTGAGTGTCTCTACTGGGCAAGGCCCTGTGAAAAAGACTTGGAGTTAACATAGGAGCAGAGCCTTCCAGAGCAGTGGCTTGTCACCCCAACTTATGCAGGACATACATTCCCTGTGCTTGTTCAGGTTAAACTTCCTCTCCTCATATATTTAACAAAACAGAGAAATAAATGATAGTGAAAATTTCCTCTGCCTCTTTCTTCTGTCCTTCTTTTTAATTTTTCTTTAGAAACAAGACAGCTTTTCTTGAAATCCTCCAGAACTTTCTCTTATTTTTAGTTATTTTTTTTTCTTCTTCCCACTCCCCAGGATTTGATTTTAAAGCCATAGCTAAAATTATTACTAATGAAAGGATGGGAATACAACATTTGATTTAGTAGATATGGAGATGATAGAGATGGAGTAGGTATTAGAAAATCAACCAGACTATAGCAGATGAGAAAACAAATCATAAGAGCAAGATGGAATATGTTGAGCTATTAAAAAGACAAAGACAAAACAAAACAAAAAAACACACAACGAAGTTTTTCTGGGTGTTTAAATAAGGAGAACACACTTCTATCTAGGGATTAAGAAGAACTGACATAAGAATTTAAGACTGGAGTTAATTAGAAGATGATGAAAAAAGCATTTTAATTTGCCAGTTGAGAAATGACAATGGGGCCCTCTCTGGTGGCACAGCATCTTAAGGCACAGCACTGAGAAGCTGGCAGCAGCCATTTCGGTGTGATTTTGATTCCCATCTGGAGTTGACCCACATGGCGTGGCAAACCTCGCCTGTCTTACCCCGCTGCTTCCCTCAGCAGTGTACTTCATCATCTCCCTGTTCTGCTCCCCACTCTGTCTCTGGTGAATCCTCTCACCGCTCCTGCACCTCTGGCCTATCCCCCAGTTCTGTATGTATAAATAAATAATATATTTTTCTTTAAAAAAGGAAAAATGGGCCCTCCCTGGTGGCGCAACAGGTTAGGACACAGCACTGCAAAGCTGCTTCAGTGCAAGTTCGATCCCCACCTGGGAGGTGACCCACATGGTGCAGCAGACCTCCCCTGACCCGCTGCCCACTGCTCCCCTCAGCAGTGTATTTCCTTGATCCATCTGTTCTGCTCCCCACTCTGTCTCTGGTGAAGCCTCTCACCACACCCTGCAACTCTGGCTTGTACCCCAGTTCTGTATAAATAAATAAATAAATCTTTTTTAAAAAATAAAGAAATACCAATGAAAGTGTGAGGATCTTCGAGCTCTCCAATATGGTGACACCTGAACTCACCTTCTCCCACAGACACAGTGAATCTGCAAGTACATATGAAAATTGTTCATGGTAAAAGATCATGGAAGAAGAATCAGGTAAGTAGAGGTTAAATAGAAAAGGATAAAAGGACAGCACTGGGATTGGTCAGAAAGAGAGACAAGCTCTCACCCAGGAAGAAACCTCACCTGGGTGTAAGTGCTTGCAGTCTGGAGTGGTTCTGAAGATGTAGAACAGTTCCCTGGAGAATGGGGGAGGATTTCCTTTGCAACAGCAGCTCATCCTTCTATTTGACACAGCAGAGAGGATTCCCTAAGCCTGGCAGTGAGGAACAACAAAGATATGCCCAGGAGCAACCACTCTTAAAGGGCCCACACAAAGACTCATTTATCCTAGGAACTGGTACAGTGATACTGGTCAGAAAAGACTCACTCACTTATCCTAGGAACTGGTACAGTGATACTAGTCAGAAAAGTCTCCAAACCATAAGCCAAAAAAAAAAAAAATTCATTTGCACTTTTACATCACTTGGCTGAAAGGCAGGATGCCTTAGGTATGGTACATAAGTTGGAAACACCAGACAGCATTTTGTCAGCTTCTTGCATCCTTCCTAATATCATTGCTGGCAGGTTCCATCTTGGCACCCTCACTCCAGTCTACTAGGGCCGGTAACTGAGCCCTTTTATGAAATTTTACCACCTGTGTAGCTAAGCAATGCAGTGTAACTCCTGCCTTAGAAGTCACAACTCCTATGCAGGCTAGACCAGAAGCCACATGCAACTAACATGGATAAGCAACTCTTTATCTGTTGAGCAGCTTAATATGTCAAAGCAAAACCAGCCTAAAACATACTGGGTGGACAAGTGTTGTAAATCTCAATCAAGCCCAGCCATTCATCAAGACAGGTGAGCCAGGTCAATAACCTGTATGTCCTGCTGCATTGACACAGCAGTTTGGTGGGTTCAATACACACAAGGAGTGTTCACTGAGTGCTTAGCTTGAGTGGCCAGAGGGTACTATGCCACTGAATTCCATAGGGCATCAAGAACACAAGACCAATACTTCAAGACCAGGAAAGATATTAAGTTGCCTAGTACACAGAGATAAGCATAAAGGATCAGGTAGATGGGGAGACAAAAGGAAAAGGAAATAGACAATCCTGGAAAAAATACCTTAGAGAAACAGAAAAGAAAATTATGTCATGAAATAATAATTAACAAAGATGCTCATTGAACTTGGGAGCAGTTGAACTAGACAAATTTAGAAGATCCAAATAGAAGTTACAGAATTGGAAAAAAAGAATAATACAAGTGAAAGATAAAATAAAGGGGTCCAACAGCAGACTGAATGAAGCAGAGGGATAGATAAGTGAGTTGGAAGACAAAACAGTAGAACTCACCTGGATAGAACAGCCTAATAAAGGAAGAATTTAAAAATAAGAAGATACCTTAAAAGATCTCTGGAACAGGTTACCACCAAGAGGAACAACATCAAGAGGAATAATACTAACATTACAGAGGTCCCAACAAGAGAAAAACACAGGAAAAAGGTCAGAAAAAAAATGTATGTGGGAATAATAGCTCCAAACTTCCTCAGTCTGGGAAAGGAAACATTCAGATATTTCCAAATCAGAGGGACTCAGCAGATTCTAACCAAGACAACACTTTCAGTGATGGTCTTAGTGGAGATCATCCAGTGTATGTAAAACTGTAAATCTGATACTTAAAAAAAAGTGAACAGACCATATAAAATCAAGTTCTCAGATTCAGATGAAAACAAAATAGTGTTCAACATGGGAAGAGGGAGACTAAAGGGGTGATGGAGGTCAAGGAGGTCAACTAAGTGGCAGTGGCTAGATGCTAGATAAGTGATATCATCAGGTACCAAATACAGCTTTATCAAGCTATACAACTGAAGCATATATAATATTAATCACAGTTACTTAAACATTGGTAAAGGGTAAAAGAAATCTAGTAATAGACAACTTTTAGAAGTTACATTTAGGTGAGATTAAAAAGTTCTATGAAGCAGGTCAGCTAGCTTTTGCTGTGATAACAACACCCTTAAAAAGCTCCTGTTTGTTACTGGTTGAGAACGAATGTTTGACTATTGTAAGGAACATGGAGTAACTCAGACTCTTTTCCACCTTGCAGACATCAGCAAACAACAGATAGCCCATAACTTTGAAAGTGCTCATAGAGAGCTGAATTGCAGCCTGCCTGTCTTCAGTCTGCCTGTGGATCCCATCCCCTGCTTCAGCATCAGAGGCATATCTTAGGTACCTAAGGCTCCAAGATTCTTTGTCTGCTTGCCTGAAACAACAGTGAATCTGCTCAGCCTGGGAGAGTTGCACAACCAAATTACCATAGGTCAGACTGTAACTACTTTGGCAAAATAGTGGTTTCTTTTCTTCCTGCCCAAATATGGGCAAAGAGAGTTAAGTCAGCAAATTCTAACCTGGAACAATACTGAGTAAGAGACTGAGGAAATAATGAAACTATTCCATGGCTTCTCTGCCTTGCAGAAGTCTTATACTACATAGTGCCATGTTGGCAAAGGGAAATGAGATTAGGACCCTAGGCTGAGGCTCAATAGTAGAGGACAGTAACTGCTGGGCTAAGAAAGAGGCTCCCTAAAGGTTTTAAGTAGAAAGAAGAATGACGCAATCATGGATTTGCTCTGAAGCTCTTTCTTTTTTCAGTCAAATTTTACTGGCCTGCCACTTGTTTATAGAATTATGTATATTGGGGGAGCACAGTTTTGCAGATCAATGTATGCCCAGGCTTCGTTTACCTTACACCAAAGTTCAGCGCTTTGTTAGCACCTTAAATGCCCACCCTTTTTTTCTTCTCCCTCCTTGTCCCAGATACTTTCATAGAATAAGAATTGCTTTCAGTGATTTGCCAATTTGTTTGATTTAGTTATTCATATTCCACAAGAGAGTGAATCTTTCTGGTAATTATCTTTCACTTTCTGACTTATTTCACTTAGTATAATCACCTCAAGACCCAAACATTTTCAACCAAAAGGCACTAATCCCCCCTTTCCAGTAGTTGAGTGATATGCCATTTTCTTTACAGAATCGTCTGATGAAGAGGGCTTTTAGGTTGACTTCACCTTTAAGTCACTGCTGTTACCATCAGGATGCATCAGTCTGTTCCTATGAATGTGTTCCTATCTTTGTAAAATAACCTAAGAGTGATATTGCCAGATCAAGAGGTATTGCCATTTTTTGTTCTTTAAGGAATTACATATTAATTGTAATATATGCTTAGTTTACATTCCTACCAATAATGAATGGATGTTCCCTTTATTCCCCACATACTTGTCAACACTTGTTTCCAGTCTTTTTTTTTAAATAGGAGTGAGATCGTATTTCATTACGATTTTAATTTTCATTTCTCTTATAATAGTATTGTTACTCATTTTTTTCATGGACCTGTATGTCAACAATATGTCTATTAAAGTTTTTTACCCTTGTTTTGGTTGAATTGTTTGCTTTTATAGTTGAGTTATATGAGTTTTTTGCATATTCTGAAAATTAACCCCTTGTCAGATTTATGATATAAATATCATCTCCCAGCCTGTAGTTAGCCTTTTTTATTTTTGTGGTGGTTTCTTTTTTGGTACAAAAACTTGTGAGTTTAATGTAGTCCCTTTTATTTATCTTTGCTTTTATTTCTCTTGATTTTGGAATTGAATATTTATGTTTGGTCTGTTCAAGCTGTTGATTTCTTCCTGATTTAGTTTTGGGAGTTTGTATGATTTTAAACATTTGTTGATACTCTTTTAAGTTATCCATAGATGCCTAACTTTGAAACATATTTTTATTTAATCTTCACACTTAGATATGCTTACGTATATTATCCTTGCAAGGTAGATTTTATCACCCTTCTTTTTTTAAAGATGCAGAAACAGAGACTTAGAAATTGAGGAACTTGCCCAATTCTCCCAACTAAGAAGGTGAAGGAACTCCTATACAGTAGGTTTTCCTGATTGCAGTCTCCAAACTCTTTCTGTTGTGTTAGTTGCTGTCTGTGAAGTAAGACACAGTGGTGGGCACCATATGTTAAAGGATGATCCAGAGGACAGGGAACTCTGAGAAGCCAAGATAGCCTCTTGGTTTTCATTCCTTCCTTTATTTTCTTCATTTCAAAATAACTGTGTATTAGACATTAGATACTTCAGATGAGACTTGAAGTTCATTCTTTTAGCATTTTTAAATTGTGAATATATAGATGTTGTATTTAACTTGGGTCCAAGGGATTAACTCACTTATAATTGCTTATTTAATTGTCATCTTCTCTATTCCAGTTTAAACTCTAGAAATATGTTTTCTGTCATCATTGTTTAACACATAGTAATTGTTCAATAAAGACTTGATGATTAAAGGTTGAATGATTAAAGGCTGGCTGAATGAAAAGGGCCAGACACAGAGAATTTATTTCTATAGTGGCTGTAAGAATAGGCTGGTAGTTTTTTTTTTTGTGTGTGTGTGTGTGTGTGTGTTTTTTAATGGTCCTTTAAACCTAGAGTATGAACTCACTTTCACATACTCTCCAGAAAGGAAACTAATAGCCAAAATAACCTCTTATGGCCTCACTATTCTTTGTCATAAGGCAGAATGCGTAAGACAGAGAAGTCATTCATCATGTTTATTTTCTCAGAGAAACCTCCTAAGATACTCCATTTGACTCCAAAGTTTAGCATAACATTTAAGGCACCTTTGGGAGTTTGTCTTCAGCTCATATTTTTAGCTTTCTTTTTACCACTTACCACTGGCTCTTCAAATCAACACTCCAGAACATACACTCCACGCATATGGGACTATTTGCAAGTCCTTAAATGCTCCAGGTCTTCTTCCATGTCTCTGCCAGAATTACAACTTTCTCTTCAAGATCAGCAGCACTAAAGTAGTCTCTACTATCACATCTTATTCAGAGTTCCTTGCTTGTTCTCTGAGATCAGGTACTTTGTTGAAAATTACTCTGTAGCTCTTTCCATATTGTACTCTGATTATGAATTTCCATATGTGTTCCTACCCAGACAGAGAGCGCTTAGAACTGAAGTTTATTTGTCTTGACAGAGATGCTTCCCAGACAGTCAGGCAGCCAGAGGGTCATAGGCATTTAGCAAAGGGTAGATGGTCGAAGGAATCTTCTGGAAGGTGATTGGGGAGCTTCTGCTTAGCCATGAGGCTTTGACCTAATCCTCTTTGCCTGGGTGTTCATGCTAGTGGGTGGTACTATGGTCTGTATCTGCCACAGCAAGCAAAGAAATTTCCCATGACTCTTCGATGTTAGGTCATTTCTTCAGGAACAAATCTTTCCTCCACTGTTGGCAGTAAACTGGGGTGGTGTGTCTGATGATAAGGCCACAGGAAATCTTCCTCTGGAGAGACAGAGATTTCAATCCAAGAAACTAGCATTTGAATTAGCCTGACCTACTTTCTCCCTGGCTTTGTTATTCTGATTAATTTGCCTTATCGGGAGGCTAATTTATAAAGAGAATACACAAAGCTAATGAAGATATTAAACTGGGCCCTTGTGTATCACCTCATCAAAGAATGTTTTCAAAAATGGGGATAGGGCAGAATTTTTAAAAAATCAATAGTAATATTGATGATATTATCAGACATAATCCCTTTCAGTTGAGAAATAGCCCCCTCTCCTTTGTGGCAAATATGATGACAACAAACTTTCATCTACTCTGACAAGATAACTCAGACATTTTCTCTGGGAAAGGTGATTGATCATTTCATTCTGCCCAAGAATAATAGGGAGCGTGTAAAAGCACTCACAGAGTTCCATTCTCTCTAGCTGGCTTCTTTGAAAACATGTGAGTGCACACAGGATGTGCTTCATTAGATGAGAAGCTCTTTTTGATTTTATTCTAAGACTCTTGAGGACTGGAATCTAAGACAAGAGGCTCTATAAGAAGACCAAGAGAACTCTTCTCAGCATCCCAAACATGGCCCCAACCTAACTAGTCTGTCAATATTCATCTCTCTACTCTCTGAGCTCTTAAAAGCTCTTTCTGCCTGAAACTGACTGCACAACTGCAAAACATTTATTATAGATTATTTGGGTTATGTGTTCTGCTCTTATGTTTCATGTAGATTTAAGACATCTGAAGGATAGGAGACCACCACTTACTTCATTGGCAACCTCTAAAGTGTCTAACACAATGCCAAATGCATAAATAATGTTGAGTGAATAATTTGATCCATTCCCAAATGCAAAGTATAATAAGAATGTGTGATAGATTAGTCAGATTATGTCAATTTTTGGGTAGGTAACTCCATAAGGCGCCGTCAATAATTTATAGCTGGACATTATTTCATTTTGTAGCAAACAACGTTCTGCAATCAATGATGCATATATTTTCCTAAAGCTTGTCGCCCAGTTTGTGCTAACATGGTGGTGGTTTTCGTAACAGGAATGAAATAGCATCATGTTCTTGAACTGAACCACTATGCATCTACCTGAGGAATTCTCTGTACAATTCTGTTGTCACTACCTTGAAAACTATCACGTGAAAAGACATTTCAAAAACCAAAATATTGGATGAATTATTTTAAGGAAAATGACTGACATATTAGTTTTTTTATTATTATTTAGCTATATGTAGTCATGAAGATAAATAAGGAGTTATAGAGATTTGCCTGCTCAATCCTGTAATTCTACCACCTAAAGACACTTGACAAACTGCAGGCTTGGGAGAATCCTTATTTTAATGATCATATGATTAGGATATAAATAACTCTCAGAAGGATTAGAGTCAATTAGGGGTGTCACACAATATTATTAAGAAAATTAGACACACTGAGGGGGTTCTTGTGCTGGAGGGCACATTACCATGCACTCTTACAAATGCCTTACTTGATGGACTTCTCTCAGATATATAATACAGAGGGAGTGAAGGGATGAATCCGCGGTCCTGGGCTCCCCTGTTAGATATATGTCTTAAATTAGTATCCTCACCTGAAATTCTTTCTTCTTTCTCTGGATTCTTACAAATTTTTATCCCTATTAATAACAGTATAGTTTGTATAAATTTCTGCCTTCCATTATAAGTATGCACATGTCATTTATCCTATCAGTTTTAAGGTTTCTTAACAATAGAAATGATGATGATGATAAGGATGATAATTAGCACATTTATTGTGCTTTATGTGTCATACTATCAAGGACTTCATCAAATCAGATTCATTTAATCACATTCCATTCATCTTTGTATATCCATTTTGTCTAAAGTTTGTAATAAAATTACCTATGAAATCAAGAATTGGTATGTGAGTTTAATGGTTAATGTTCCTTTGGGATCACTTGGGAATTTGGGCATTTGATTTAGGTCTAAACACATGACTGGTTTTTCTCTGCTTTTCTGTTTTTTAGAAGCCTCTTCTATCAGACAGAAGGTGTATTTCCCTCCCCGTCACTAGTGCAGTGGTAATTACCTACTAGGGTCTCAGAAAATGCCAGATGAACATGCTCCACAGCACCTGTTATGAACATGACAGTGTCAAGAATAATCATAACCTGGGGGTCACCGAGAGAGACAGATACAGTGAGCTCACTGCCATTACATATTTACACAATGATCAATATGTAATGTCCCATGAAGATCACAACTTCTCCCATGTTCCAAGTTAGTTCTCTAATGAGATTTAGAGGTATGTTTCTAACAAATTTATCTACCTTTGAAAATGAATGGGTTCTAAAATGCCTCAATTTGAAACTTCTGAATACCATGAAAAAAAGTAAAAAAGAAACCATGAGTGCTATTTTAAAGTTTTAAACAGCTTAAAAATAAATGGCAGACATCCTCAAGAAACTCCCACTCTCAGGGAAATTATTAACTTGTGAATAATGTGAAAACTCTCAATAGATTCCAAGTTACATAGCCCATGGTCTTCATTGTATGCTTGAATTTGAGTGAACGCTTCTCATGTTTCTATGGACTTCCAAATACATAGAAGAGCCCAGGAAAAATTACTCCTTTTATTTACTCCCTTTTCCTTCAACTCTTCTAGCACCAGTTTGGCACTTTCCCATGTTTACACTCTCCTAGAGGAACTTCCCTTGGAACAATACAGGTTGGGAGGAGAGGGGGAAAGGTGCCATGAAGGAAATGAAGCATGCTGATTTGAAGTTCACTCCCTGCCCTGAACTGTCCTGAGATGGCCTGTGTTTGTTAAAACCTGAGGAATTTGCCCCAAAGAGAAAGTTGGACTTGAAGATTTTTTTTTTTTCCTTTTCTACTTAGGGGGAATCTTAAATCCTGGCTCTCGGAGTTTACCTAAGTTTCTTTTCAGTGGTGGGTGGTAAGGCAAGATGGCTGAATTCCCAAGATTTCTAGATCTCTGTGAAAGTTCTCAGCTTCTACCCAAGTCTCTTTCTCTGCCAAGTAGTGCAATAAAACTTGTGAGAACAGGTTTTCCCTACAAGGTAGCTGATGCCTCTGCATTGTTTTTGGCAGGAAACCAAAGTAAAAAGGGATTGGAGAAATCTTACAGAACATCATAAGAGACCTGATACCAATTTGCTTAGGAGTGATTTTCTATTTGACCTTTACGCAAGCAGCACAGTTTTTTCCCATCACAGCATTCATACTCAGCTGTATCTCAACTTCACTAGCCAAGATACAGGCCTCTCTATCTGGATGAACTATAAGATTTTTACCAATTCAATAATGTGGCTTAGGGGATGTTTGTAAACAATGAAACTCCATAATAATAGGGCTTTAGAATAATAGGGCCTAAGTGTCCATGATTTCAAAGACCTTTGAAATGAGTCACTCACAAGAGAATTTTCCATCTGTCCAATAAATTAATCAATTCTAATATCTCAGTAAAGCAAAATTTTCCAACCTTCCTCTTTAATAAGAAATAGAATCAATAGGGAAATATACTTGATTTATCTCTGGGAATGAAGAGGGAACACAGCAAACCATCAGCTGAGGGATTCAGGGAGCTGAGGTCTCAACTTGCTCCCGGTGGTGTTACCAGGATTAGCTTTAACCTCTGGTTCCAACCCTCCAAATACCCTTCCCCCATCAGACCCAAGAGAGTAATCAGGAGTATAATAGTCATTGAGAAATAAACTGCCACACCTTCCTTTTCTCAGTTTTGTAAAGAGCATGACTGTTCAATACATCTTGGAGAATCTAAGCAAACCTAAAGATTTAACATAGATTTATAAAGTGCTTTACTGGTTATTTTACTCAAATTTAAAACAATAATTTGCAGCAGACATTATTATTTATCATTTTATAGATGAAAAGAAATTTCAGTGAGATTAAGTAACTTGTACAAAAATTGGTAAAAGTTGGACTGAATCTATTTTGTTTTTACTTATTTACTTGTGCATACAGAGCTGGAGTGTAGGCCATCAGTGCAGTGTGATAGTATTTACCAGAGACAAAGTGGGGAGCAGAACAGGTGGATCTGTGAAACACTGCTGAGGGGAGCAGTGGGCGAGACAGGAGAGGTCTGTTGCACCATGTTGGTTAACTCCCTGGCTGGGGATTGGACTCATGTTGCAGTGGCTGTAGATAGACTCAAAATGCTGAGACTTGACCTCTTGTGCCACCAGGGAGACCCCCGAACCCATGTTTTTGTTTGACTCATTGACAACGGTAAACCAGCATTACTTGGGAGTCTGTTAGAAATTTCCTTAGGCATTGCCCAGACAGACTGAATCTACATTTTGTCCAGATCCCAAGTAGTTTAGTTGTGTAATAAAGTGTGAGAATCACAGCTCTACAACATAATTATTTCTAGCCAAGGAGAAGTTCAATTAAGGTCCCAAATGCAGAGTGACCTAATGAGATGACTATATCTCTGAGAAGAACATTATAGCAAGCTCACTCTCATTTTGTAGTATTCATCCACAGTTAATTCCCAGCTTTCAATGCCTCCAGAGCTTTCAAACCTGGTGAAGTAGAATCTCAACTGTAGTGGGTCAGATGGTTTTCTACTCGCAACCTCTTTGGTGGTCATCGATGGTGGTGAAACATTGTTTTCCTGGGATTCTTCTAATGTTCCTACTGAAAAAGTCTCGATCATTGTTCCAGTTAAACTGGGAGGCTGATGTGGCTTTTGAGAAAACCCATTTAGCCTGGATGCTGTTGGACTATATATAGATAGCAACACTGATTTTTCTTGAGCAAAAGATAACTAGTAATTGTAGGAGAAGGGGAAAGTTTAGGGAAGAGAAGTCTATGAAGCCCCCAAGGGAACAAAGAGGAGACTCTGACTTCATTCCTCTGCCTACTGAGCATTGTCTATAAGAAAGAGTTGACTGATTCGCACGGGGCCTATTTTAAACATGTCATTATCCACATAAAATCACTTCTGGATTCTTTTTAC
This sequence comes from Condylura cristata, assembly GCF_000260355.1. Classification (NCBI taxonomy): domain Eukaryota; kingdom Metazoa; phylum Chordata; class Mammalia; order Eulipotyphla; family Talpidae; genus Condylura; species Condylura cristata. Next base: position 1,587,938 of record NW_004567147.1, on the reverse strand, counting down.
ATTCCAGCCTTCTCAATTTTCTAAAGTGGTCAGGAAACCAAATGACATGATTTGAGAACTTGGAAAACCCCTGTATTCAAAATGCTGCCACACCTCTCCCACCATCCTTCAATGTCAGCATTTCTGTCAAGCAACAAATATTCATATTTTAGAAACCTTAAGGAGATTGATAAAATGCCAAAGATTCTATTGCACATAGATGATGCCCGTGGGAAAAGGTTCATTCCTCAGATTTGTTTGATTTGGCCACTGGGATACAGAAATAGACTCTCCATGAAAAAATGACTCCTAGTTCTATCTCCTGTCTTTTCCTCCTCCCCCTCAGAGCATTGGGAACTTTTTGGACAGCATTTTATTTCTCCCTTCAGGTTAGCCCCATAGTTCTACCAGTAATATAGCACCTGTGGTCTATCCTCACAGTCCCTGTGTTCTTCCCTCCCTGTTTTGACCCTTCTCCTCCCTCTCCCATGCTGGGTTCCTCAGTTCTACGATCAGCTTGTAAGTTCTATCTTTTTCGTGACCTTTTGTTTAGTTTCTCTATATTCCATATATGTGACACCATCCAATTTTATCCTTTTATTTCTGACTTATTCCTCTTAGCCTCATACCTACCAGCTTCATCCATGTTGCTGCAAATAGCACTAATTTTTTCTGTTCGCTGAGTAATATTCCACGGTGTGCATGTGTGTATACATATTTATATATATCACTTCTTCTTGATCCATTCTTGTTTTGGGGGGCATTTAGGTGGCTTCCAAGATTAGCTATTGTTAATAGTGCTGCAATAAACATAGTAGTGCAGGTTTCCTTTCAGATTAGTATTTTTGTGTCCTTTACATAGATTCCCAAGGGTGGAACTGCTGGGTCATATGGTAGATCTATTTTTAGTGCCTTGAGGAACCACCACAGAGCTTTCCATAGTAGTCGGACCAGTTTATATTCCCACAGGAAATCTAAGAGGGTTCCTTTTTTCCCACATTGTTTCTGTTTGTTTTGTTTTGTTTTGTTTTTTTCTAAATAGGGATCATTCTCAGAAGTGTGATGTGATATCTCATTGTGGTTTTGCTCTGTGTTTCCCTGACATTAAACACTTTTCATTTATCTGTTGGTCATTTGTATATCTTCTTTGGAGGTTTTTCTAGCTCTTCTGTTTTTTTTTTTTTTTTTTTTTTTTGACGGCATACGAGATGTTGAGTTGTGGGAGGAGTTTAGACTTGATTTATACCAGTCCCTCATCAGAGGGAGTATAACTATTTTCTTCCATTCAGTGTTCTCCTTTGTTTTCTTTCTTCTGGAGATGAGTTATCTAAGTTGTTTCTGAAGT
>NW_004567147.1:1571522-1586514 GCF_000260355.1 Condylura cristata | reverse complement strand
TTTTCATTTATCTGTTGTGGTGTTTTTTTTTTTTTTTTTTTTTTTTTTAGGTTTGTGTTGTTGTTGTTGAGTTGTGGGAGCATTTTGTAGTTCATTAATATCAGCCCCTCATCAGAGGGAGTATAACTATTTTCTTCCATTCAGTGTTCTCCTTTGTTTTCTTTCTTCTGGAGATGAGTTATCTAAGTTGTTTCTGAAGTTTAAGTCATGGAATGTTTTGCCTACACTTTCTTCTATATATGCTATGGTTTTAGGTCTCACATCCAAACTTTTATCCATTTTGAGTTGATTTGTGTGTGGTGTTTGTGATAGTACAGTACTTTCATTCTTTTGCACATAATGGCCCAACTTTCCCAGCAGCATTTATTGAAGAACCTTCCACGTTACAGTATATATATCTTTGCTCCATTGACATACGTAACTCCCATCTTGAATGTCCAGGTCTAATTGTAACCTGACCTTATGCACAGATGTGATTTTCTTCTTTCTTCACAGGCTGCCACATCTGGATTCATAGCATGATTTGGGCTACTTAGACAACTCTAATTAGAATATAAGTGTATGCTAATCTTTAGCACATCTTTCTCTTGCTGTGAATGTTTAATTTGATCAATTGTATATTATTTTTGAGTCCTGTATGTATTATGTCACCTTTTTTTAATAGAATAAGTGCAGCATCTCAAATTATAGTCTTTCTAAACTCCGGTCCATCTTGGCATCTAAGAATTCAAATCCAATTTGTGCCCTCTTCCATTTTCAAATCTTATTCCACTCCTTGGCTTCTCATTATCAATTCTAAATCTTCTGTTGACCTGACTCTCTGGCTTTGGACTTCCAGTTTTATTTTTCAATCAATAAGGCCACCATTTTCACAGTGATGATTATTTTATTCTTATAAATCTCCACTCCAAATAACATCGTTGTATTGGAAAACTGAAATTTAATTAAACAAAAAAATCATTTGGTTAGGTAAAGAGTTTACTATTAATTAATTTGGAAAAATTAGTGGCTTTAGATCAAAGTCAGCAAAATACCAGTATGTTCTATAAAAATAACGGTGCAATGTGAAATGCTATTGTAGATAATCTATGAAAATAGAATCAGCCACAGAATCTTTAAAAATTCCTCTTTTGTAGCACTTGAGCTATTTACAATGGGAGGGAAAACAGCTATATTAATTTAAGAAAAGAGAGAGTGCAATATCTCAGCTTTAGATTGCTACTCTGTTGGAGACGTACATTATCAGTAGATCAAAAAACATCTTAATCAGTGGAGAAGGGCCAGAGTTGGATTTTATTACGTAAATGAAAGTTCAGTTGACACTGCCAACTAGTGAAATAATACTCTATTTTGTTTACTCTGCTGCTGGCATGAGAATAGGTATAGTGGATTGTACAGCAAGAGGAAAGCTAGTCTGTCCTTCAGAACTTGCTTCCATGTATAACATATACACTTGCTCCAATTTATGCTTGAATTGAGAACCCAGTAAGATGGAAATCCCACAGCTCTCCTTAGCTTCATACATTTGAAAGTCCTTAAAATTTTGCCTAAATGGACCCTCCCAGGTGGCGCATTGGGTTAAAGCACTGCACTGAGAAACTTAAGCCACTTCGGCATGAATTAGATCCCCGCCTGCCCTGGAGGTGATCCACATGGCGGGGCAACCTCTCCTGACCCGCCCGCTGCTCCCCTCAGCAGTGTACTTCGTTCATCTGCCTGTTCTGCTCCCCATTCTGTCCCTGGTGAATCCTCTCACCCTCTGCATCTCTGGTCTGTACTCCAGTTCTGTATGAATAAATAAATAAATCTTTTAAAAAAATCGCCTAAATGTCTTAGGAGTTTAATAGGAACAAACTAAACAAGGAATAATGGCTTGCTACAATATCTTAATATGGAGTGGTTGTTAGGAACTTAGTCGAAAGTGAGGTATGGACCTCCATTCTGGGGAAATGAGTCATAATGCTAGAAGCAAGGGAAAACTGAAGATTTCTAGCAGAGTCTTAAAAACAGTATCCAAACACACGGCTCTGAATTGTCTGGCTTTCTGTTGTCTTATCTTTGTGTAGAATCAGAAACTGTCATGAATGACCTCCATCTGGACAGAAAGAACCTTTCAGGCACTTTATTCCAATGAACTGTGGCAAGAGAAGAGCTGGGCACTCTAAAATAATCTGAAGATTTTATCAGAGTAAGAGACAATAATATGATTTGTCTATTGATGTGATACAAAAATATCCATTTTTAAGTAATAAAAGTACTTATGTGAGGGTATTTTAGTAAATATTCTTCCCAATTAAGGAAATGTTCAGTGTCTCTAGATTTCTGGATAGGACTTATCAACATTATTGACATGTGACAGTGATCAAGGATGAGATTTGGTCCTTTGACCTTCCTGACATGAAATGTTTAACACAAGGTTTCTACTTAGTTTATTGAACGTTCACTTTTGAGGGTCCTAACTTACCCAAGAGTAGAAAACAAAGTGGGTATTCAGCAGTGGTTGTATGGCAATCTGCATCATCAAAAACAGACTTGCTGGATTAATTGCATTTTTCTTCTCCCTATCTGCTGTAGCTTCCATCTTAGGTATATACTTAGCTTTTGAGTTGCCTTCAAGAACCCAGGAGACTCCAAGCTGTCCACACTCCAAGGCATTTCAGACCAAAAGCTTAGCAAACATTTCTTAAATCAAAACCACATAGCCTCTGTTCATTCAGTCTACTATTTTGGAACAGTTGTTTTCCATAGCAAGATACTCAGCAGTTGTAAGTTAGGAATAGGGCTCAAGTGGAAAACATTTGTAAAAGGAACAAAAGCAAATGATGTGTTTGCCCATGACAACCAGTGGGTATTAAAAGAGGGAAAACAAAGAGGTCTGATATTATAATATATATTATTTCAAGCACACATATACGCACCACCAAAATAAGGCAAGTCTTTTTCAGAAGAAACATTTCTGGCAGAAATAATTACTCTATACTTATTGCTGCTGGAGTTGTGGCCCAACAGGGGAATCGAAGCTACCAGGCAATGAAGTGGAGCTGTGAGGGGGCCTGTGCACAGTGAACAATTTACAAAGGGTTCAGTTTATTCTACCTGGAGAGAAGAGTGTACATTTTAAAATATCACATTTAATTAGCACTTGAAGAGAGGAACCTAATGGCTCACACCAGTGATCCCAGGCAGCTTTTGTATGAACCAGATGAAGAGGAAAAAAACTGATTAAGGCACTGGCCTTAAGCACTATTTCCTTGGGTTTCCTTTTTCTTTTTTTACTATGTAATAACATGGCTGAAAATTAGTTCTGACAGCTAATCAGAAAGAGTGGCTCTTTCTTTTCCTGAGTAGTTAATAAGTACTGTGCATTATGCCAGCACACCATACTGCTAAGTGGATGTAAGAAAGAAAGACCTGATGAGTTACTACATGGCAGGTGGCTCTACAAGTCCCTTCAGTTGAGTCAGTGGAACCATCCTGGGGTTTGTTTTGTGTCTGAGGGGAGCCTGGGAATGTAGGATCCCAACTCTATTAATATGGTAGCTCCTTCTTTGTCTGTTTCTCCCTCCTGGTTCTTCTCCAGTGCCACCCACTAGAGATTCTTCTACTTCTTATGGTATATTGGAATTCTTGACTGTAAAGAGTGTTGAACAAAATTTAGACTGTCAAATGATAATACTAAAAGTAATGTGAAAGCAGAACAAAATCAAATCCAACTATCTCTTTAGGAAAAGTGCCTTATTTTGATCCCTTTCTCCCTCCCCCCCCAACCATGGCATCATGGCATGTCTCTGATATATAGTTATCTGTTCATTTTTTGTTTGTTTCGGTGTGGTTTTAGGGCAGGAAGAGCACCAGGGACTATGGTGATGGTACACCGGGGAACTGGTGGTGGGGATTCTATGGAGACTACAGCTTAGAGGTGAAAGCAAAGATAAGGAAAAATAAAATAAATAAAAATGTTTGTAAAAGTTCCTGAGGCCCAGAAGGCCATATCAGTTAAGCCCATGTTATTTGTGTGTCAAGGGCCTCAGGTGAGCAGTTAGGTAATTCCCTCTCCTAGAGTTGTCCTTGGCTCAAGGAGTTTGTTTTTCTAGTTAGGGATGCAAAAGAATGATCACTGTGAACAGGGTGACAATTGAATGGAATAGAGGTAAAGAGCTTGATGACTGGCTAGCTGGAAGCTGTGCAGAGTTGCCTGCCAGTGTGACTGCCTGCCAATTAAGAATAAGAACAACTGCACAGGTGGCCACAGAGTTGGTGCCTTGATCAAGCACAGACCACAGGATTTCAAAATTTACCTCTAAATGGTGTCAAAGAAAATCCCCAGGAGCCTTGCCAAGATTGCATCTTCTGACAAGTCACTTCCTCTGGATGGAGCTAGGGGAAAGGGCCCTGTGCTTACTAGAGCAAAATTACAAGACAAAGTGAACTTCAGGCCAGTGCTAGGAGGCTGAGTAGGCTTCTCCTCTCTGAGCAATGAGCTGAGTTCGTCTCACACCCACCAGGACTTTGTCTCCAGGAGGCCTGCCTTTGAAGTGTGCTTTGAAAGCCTGTCTCCAGGACAGTTTTCCTAGGCCTTTAGAACAAGACGAGTCTCTGAAACAAGAATGAGACTTTTTAGCTCAATGTCCTGGCGTTACATTGTAAGGCTGTGTTTTGCTGTGTCCAAGCAAGATGTTCAAAGAAAAAGGGGAAGCTAACTAAGCCTTCAAAATCACTTTTAAAAACTCTCATTCATTACAACAATGTGGATGGCATTTGAGGATTATGCTAAATGAAATAAGTCAGAAAATCTTACTGTATGATTTCACGCATATGTAAAATATAAAGAAATCAAACAAACAAATGAATACAAAAACAAGCCCTTAGGTTCTGACAACAGAATGGGGGTCCCCGTGGGGAAAGGGATGGCTGGTGGGTGAAATGGGTAGAGGAGGTCAGTGGGACAGCGGTGGAGGATAACTGGATTTAGGTGGTGGATGTGATGTGGTGTATATACGCTGGTCAAGGTGTGCAATGGTACATCTGTAACTTACACGAACTAAAAATACAAAAACATTTTAAAATCTCCAAAAGTTAGTAATAAAACACAATTAACAAAATAAGAATTACATAGGCTATCTTCTGGCTAGATGGACAAGTATGTAGGTTTTTTGTTTTTTTTTTTTTTCAATGTGGTAAAACGCACATGGCAAAATTGAACCATTTTAAAGTTGCAGTGCTACCCAGGCACAGGGAGGCTCTCTACTGATTCAGGCAGGCAGTTGAAGGTGAGTCCTGGAGGCGTCAGGGGCTCTTTCAGATTTTTAATGTTCTTCCCAAACCGTCTGTAATGAGGCGACCGCGTGCAGGGCAGGCAGGGGGCCTTCCAGCCCTGGGCGAATCCTTACTCTTCCTGGGCTCCCTGGCATTCTTTCGGGGTGTCTTCTGCAGTCTCCCCTGCACTTTGCTGCATGGTCTTCCGCTATCTCCACCCTCGGCTTCCACTGTCCTCTGTGATGCTCTTATAGGTTGAGTCTTGGCTCGGCTCAGGTGCGCCCACTCACGCCACAACACACCATACTCCGGGGGCCGCCATCAGGCCCCATGTATGACCACAGGTGTGGACCACCAGTGACAAAGGCTGAAGGGAGGAAAAAAAACTTGATCACTTCCATTTACCCAACAAAAGTACTTTCAGTGGCACATTGTTCCAGCATCACCATCCTCTAGTGCCAAAACTCAGAGAAGTCTCCCTGCATTCTTTGTCTTTTCTCCCTGCCCCAGTATGCAGCTCACACTGCAAAGCCTCCCAGACTAACCGCAAGTGCCAGGCACAGCCCTGACTGACTTCTCAGCATTTTCTGCCATCCTTGCAGCTACCCTGCAATGCAGGATAATGTTCCCATTTTACAGATGAGGAGACTGAGGTGCTGATGTTCATAAAGGGCCAAAAGTCTCACTGCTCACAAGCAGCAATCAAGAGCCAAACCCAGGTGTATCTGACTTGAAAGACAGCTTCTCCTCCTCACCCACAGGTGTAAGAAGCTTTGTTCTGGGGAGCTCTGGAGTCTCTCCATGAGAGACTCTTGGCTTCCTGGACACTGAGAAAAGGATGAGGGGGCCGCATTTTGAGGTCAGCACCTGCTCCACCCAGAGCAGGTCTGTTTTGATTGTTCTATCATTTGGGACTCAGGTCTGGATTCCTGGAAAAAGAGCTTCCAATATTTTCAAAGACATTTGACAATCATTGTTAAATCATGTTGCTTTGTGGGAAGAAAATCCCAAAGCTCTTGTAAACTCTTATAAAATAGAGTTTTCGTTAATAGAAAATCATCTCTAAACCGGGAGTTGTTCAATGAGCATAAGGTTTCAGTTCTGTAAATGAATTAGAGAACCACAGTATGAAATATCGACTCTAGACCATGACCTGTCCTTATGCATTTTCAAAAGGTGGTAAAGGAGTAAATCTCACACTGACCGGCCTTAGCACCAAAAGAAAAAAAAACCAAAATCAGAAAAAACCTCAGAGGCCCAAAGAATGCCTTGTGAGTGCTGGCTTCTGTTGCCTTCACAGAGCTGATGCTCTCGCAAGTGTTCACATGCCTGACATCCATTAAATGGTGCCCATTAAATAGATGTATTTCTGTTTATCGATTTTACCTCAGTAAAAATTTTTTTTAAAGGTAAACCAGTAATTAGTCACTCTGACAGGAACCTGTTCTGTTGCGTTTGCTCACACCCACTCCCACTCTAGCACCCTCCATTCAGCACCTGATTCCTGCACGCCCCTGCCGCAGGGGGATTGTGGCCTCACGGCTAGCTGCCACTCCCACAATCCCAAGGGCACGGCATTATTTATAGGTTAGTCAGGCGAGCTGTCTGCTCACCTTTGCTAGACCTCTCAGCCTGAGTCTCTCCATATCAGAACTGCTCTTTTTGTTCTTTTAATTTTCAGTGAATGAGTGAGTTGCCACCGGCCCTCCAGGGCATCTTGGATAGCTTCACCCCCAGGTACCGCTCGGATTGGAGTCTGGAAGAGAGGCTTTCTGAGGAAGCCTGGCAAGGTGAGACCACATCTTTAAAAAATTATTGTAGGTGAGGGTTCTTCCAACCTGACCACTCGTTTGGACACAGAAGTGACTGTGTGGCTGGGAGGACGCCACGAGGCTGCTCACTCCCACGTTTCATTTCTGATCTTCTCGTCAGAGCTGGTCTCAAGCAGGGGTAGCTCTGGGGCAGGAAATCCCCAGTTCACAGGAAGCTGGCCTGGTGTTGAGTTCTTTGCATTTCCCTTCTCAGGAGACGCAGGGGGGTGGGGAGCATGCCTGTTCTAGTCAGTCAGATCTGAAGTTCATCACTAAGTGAAGATAAGCTGCAGAGAGGGCAAGGAGCAGTGGTGAGGGGACAGATTTGTGTAGCTGCTAAAAACTGCAGTTGAGGTTTTTGAGCCATTATCCATTATATTATTGCCTGGTATTTGCTCAAATATAGTTCTAGTGTAAAACCACGTGAAGAAGATTAATGTCATTTTCTCCTTGGGTCAGCTGTGAGGACAGGTGGTGGGGAGTTATGTGGGCACTGGATACCCCTGCACACTGCCTGTGGCCTCCACGCCATGCACGTTCCAAAGTTCACACTGTGAAGGGCATCCTCTCCCTTTTCTTTCTCAAATATTATCCATCTGACCATGGGCGTTTCTCAGCGGACACCTGTAAGGTAAATACTCTTGCCCAGCCACGGCAGTCTCTGCAGGCAGGTGCTGCAGATCAGGAAGCAGTCGGCAGCCTGGGCTTTCTGAGCACTGATAAGCCCTGCCCCTGCCCCCCTCTCCCCCTCGCCCTCCACGGTGACTCACTGCACTGCGCTGTCCACTCTAACCCAAACGGCCCTAAATGTTAAGTCATGAGTCACTGGTAAGTTAGCTAACCAACAAGGGGCTGATGCTGCCCGGAGGTTCTTGGTTAGGTACATGGCATTGCAGGCTCAGCCGCTGAGTGGCCCCTCCAAGAATTGAACCACATGACTCTGAGACACATGCAGGAGCAGGCCCAGAGCTGCCCTGCCGCTTGCTGTGGCAGTAAGCACACCCTTGCTGGGCTGATGCCCAGCTCACCGACCCAGACAGACAGCAGCAGCTCCAGGCTCCAGCCATGTGAACACACAGGGAGTCAGCCCTGAAATATTGGGTGTCTTGTAGTTGAGAAATTATCCTTTTCTCTATCCTTCTTCCTTTCAAAACATTGTAGTCTGACAAATGTGTTCTCTTCTTTGCAACTAGGGAAAGCTTTTCCGACAACCTCGGAAAGAGTAAACCTAGGCCAGCCTGCACGGTTTCCCAGTGTTTTACACATGTGCCCTGGTGCTTAGTGGTGGAAGAGCCACCCAGAGTGGCAAGGGTCACCCAGCAAACTGAGGGGACGTTGCTGCTCTCCAAGTTGGCATTTAGTAGAGGCTCAGCTGTCAGCTACATGCCACCACAGCTCTTTAGACTCTGCCTTTACCAAGGGTGACAGGGAGTAAGGAGTACTTGGGAAATGCTGAGAACTGTCCTGAAGCTGAGGAAAGGCATTTTTTGAAAAATGATATTTATTTATGCATACAGAACTGGGGTACAGGCCAGAGGTGCAGGGGTGGCGAGACGACTCACCAGAGACAGAGTGGGGAGCAGAACAGGCAGATGGGTGAAGCACACTGCTGAGGGGAGCAGAGGGCGGGTCAGGAGAGGTCTGCTGCGCCATGTGGTCACCTCCGGGGCAGGCGGGGATGGAACTCATGCTGAAGTGGCTTTAGCTTCTTAGTGTGATTTAACCTGCTGCTCTACTAGGGAGGGCCCGGGAAAGACATTTTGACAGAGGACTGTGGTAACCCTGGAAGCAATAAAATGAGGTGTTGAATCCAGACCCTCTTTCACTGCCAGGGTTTGTTATTGAAGCCTTAGCTGTTAGGGCTTCTTCCGAAGCCCAGCTACCAAATCTCAGGGTAGTTCATCTAGAATACTTCTCTCTCACAACTGTCACAATTTCAGTGAGAGTCAAATAATAGAATTATGCTTGAGATGTGTCCTCTGTGAAATCAGGAATCCCCTTTCCATATAATTAGAGTCCCTCAGTCCCTCTGCATTTTGCATCTTTGTAACATAAGCTGTAGATAGCTCTTCACAATGGTCACAGAGCACAATTCTGTGAGTTAGGTGAAGAAAATATGCTTAATGCACGGGCCCACTCTGGTGGCACAGTGGATTAAAGTGTAGTGCAAGTTTGATCCCCAGCCAGGGAGCTGACCCACATGGCCAGCAGACCTCTCCTGTCTCACCTACTGCTCCCCTCTGCAGTGTATTTCAGTGTATTTGCCTGTTGTGCTCTCCACTCTGTCTCTGTTGAATCCTTACCCCTTGCAACTCTCGCCTGTACCACAGTTCTGTGTGCATAAATAAATAAATCTTTTAAAAACAAGAAAGTATACTTAGTGCAAACATGCTTATTAAATTAATAGCTTGCCAAATTAACTCCTATAAATGAAAAGAAATTTACTTTTTTGAGTCATTTTATTATTTTTTTCAAATTCACACCATAAAACAAAGACATGAAAATGGTGAAGTTTTAAATATTGCAAAAGGACTTTAAGGAGAAACAGTGTTTGAGATAATATTTAATTCTTGTGTTCACAATAAATATTATTCTCTTTGTCAATGAGCACATTGACTTATCCTTTCTCCCTCACAAGTGAAGTAACTCATCAGTAGCAAAGAAAGAGCAGTTGGAGGTCATATAAGATTTGTTTTCTATTGTTGCCACAGCAGCAAGTTTACCTGGAAACCCATTTTTACACATGACCTAAGTTTTGTTGTTAGCTGAGTTGAGAACCTCTAATTTACAAAAATAATAAGCTTTCAAGGGTGAAATTGGCACAGTTGTTAATGAACTGTGAGTTTTCAAACAGTTCTTTGGAGGTATATGACCTTAAAGGTGTCATTCCTAAAAGTTAGTTTAGTTTATTGAAAATAATTATTATTGAAACAAACCCCCTCTTTGAAAAAGAAAAGGTAAGCCAATTCTAACTGCTCAGCTTCAAGAGAGAAAGCCATTTGCATCTAAACATACTCACAGCCTCAGCCCTTCATTCCTTTATTCCTTTATTCTTCTGAGCAGTGGTCACCAGGAATGAAGTTGGGCTTTGCTTTGCCCAGTACAGAGGTTGCACTGGTGATCACCCACTGCCAGCTTCTCCTTCAGTATCTCTGGGGCCATGACTGCAGCCTAATCTTGGACTGTCTGTGAGGGTGTTTTGTTTGTTTGTTTTTGTTTTTGAAAGATTTATTTATTTATGCAGAACCTGGGTACAGGCCAGGTGCAGGGACTCACTAGAGATAGAGTGGGGAGGACTCACTAGAGATAGAGTGGGGAGCAGAGCAGGCAGATGGATGAAGTACACTGCTGAGAGAAGCAGTGGGCGAGACAGGAGAGGTCTGCTGTGCCATGTGGGTCAGATCCAGTGCTGGGGATCGCACTCGCACTGAGGTGGCTGGCGGTCACTTGCAGTGCTGTGCTTTAAACCGCTGCACCACCAGGGAGGGCCGAGGGTGGGTTTTTAAAAATAGTATTTCTTGGCTCCTCCCAGGCCAGTTGAAGCTGAATCTCTTTGGGAGTAATCAGGAATCCTGCTTTTGAACAAGAGTGCCATGTATTTTGAAGTCACAGTGAAGTGACTTCGGTGGTTGTCATCACCAAAAAAAAAAAAAATCAAATAAGTTGTTTAACAAAAGTCAGACTTAAGACCTGGCTAGCAGCTAGAATTCAAGGGGGCTGTAAATTTTCAGTGAACTCGCTTTTCAATGGGATTTAAATAATAGTCAAGTAGGTTGCTGGAGGCATCCCCAGGAAGTTTGGGGGATGCCCAGGAAGCTTATTTTTGTTTTTCAAATCCATGATTTCATTATAGTTTTACATGGGATGCTGTAGTTATAAGCAAACCTGTGGTGTCAATTAATTAAGACAAATTTATCAATACTTGTGTTTTGCTTGGGGAGAAAAAATACCCTCAATTCTTTATCTGATCTCTGCATTTTTCTCCCTATTACTTTATGGTGCTGTTGGCACAAATCCAAACATATTTACAAAGGAATCAGCACTAGGGTGACCAATGTCCTACTTGGCCTGTTACAGTGTGATTTGAGAATCCTGCCCCCTGGGAAGCCCCTTAGTCCAGATCTGCACTGCCAAAGATGGACTCAGTAGCCACATAGAACTAGTTAAGTCACGATAATCTAAAATAGAGTAAAATTAAAAATTCAGTTCACAGTCGCACTTGACGTGTGTCAAGAGTTTACTACATGCAGCTAGGAGCTACCATGTTGGCAGTGCAAATATAAAAATTTCCATCAATGTGGAAAATTGTGTTGGACAATATTGAGCCAGTGAATAGTTCTTAGAATTACCTAGTCCCAACAGCTTTTAAATCTCAGCCTGTCACCAACCCACATGGCACAGCAGACCTCTCCTGTCTCACCCGCTGCTCCCCTCAGCAGTAGATTTCAGTAATTCTGACAATTCTGCTCCTCACTCTTGTCTCTGGTAAATCCTCTCATCCCCTTGTATGTCTGGCTTGTACCCCAGTTCTCCTATGCAAAAAATAAATACAATTTTAAAAATCTTTTTTATACATATAGAACTGGAGTACAGGCCAAAGGTGCAGGGATGGTGAGAGGATTCACTAGAGACAGGGTGGGGAGCTGAACAGACAGGTCGAGGAAGTACACTGCTGAGGAACAGTGGGAGAGACAGGAGAGGTCTGCTGTGCCATGTGTCCCTGGCTGGGGACTGAACTCATGCTGAAGTGGCTGCAGCTAGCTTCCTAGTGTTGTGTGCTTTAACCTGTTGCACCCCCAGGAAGGGCCCAAATTTAAAAACTCTTTAAAAAACAAACAAACAACAAAAACCTAATCAGATGTCACCAGTTGCTTGAGAAAACTTATGTCACTGACCTGCCATCTGAAAACAAAATCAACAAAACCACCATGCTTTGTATTCAAGAGTTTGTATTCCCCAGTGCATCAGGCTTCTGGAACTAAGCCCTGGATCTTCCTAAATCCCAGGAATTTATAAACAGTTGTTGGCATTTAGTGGAAATAGGGACATGGTATAAGAAAAATTTAACATGACAGCAAAAAAGACAACTTGACCCCTTTTAAATTGTGTCTGCAAAGCCCGAGGCTCATACTAATTTTGTTCCTGTTTGGAAATTTTCTCCATGCAAGAAGCAGCAAAGAAGATAACTGGGTGTAATTGAGTTACCCCTGAAGGAGGACATGCATGCGGAAAAACACCTTTGGGACGGGTGATTTTAAGCCGATTGCATCCTTACCCCAAACATCAGTTGGATGGAGCAATAGAGCTTCTCTTCTTACAAAGTAGCTGAGAGTCACGGAGAGGACAGCACTTGGCACTGTCCCTCTTCCCCAGGGCAAAGGCAAATTAGAAGCAGAAACAAAGTGCCTGTCGATTTGAAGATGCATTGCTAACAGATCTAATGGGGAGCACAGGGATTTATTTGTTTTATAAGATATTATTGAGCACATACCACAGTTCCTAGTCTTCAGTCCTAAGTGGTCTAATGAGAAAGCCTGTGATATGTTCACTGACTTTAAAATTATAAGGTAACAAATGACTATTTGTGAAGACCGTAATGATGAGGATGTTGACTAACAGAGACTGGAAGTTTTCCAGCTGTCACACTCTATGCTAAGTGCTTTATATGAAGAAGTACAAAATAATACTTTGGGAATATAAAAGCTAGAAGGATCCCTGGTGAAAATACAAACTTTTTTTTTTTTCAAAATTTCCATGAAGTTTAGCATATAAACACAGCACAAATCTCATAAGTTATTGTAGATAAATTCTAAGGTGAGAGAGCATAGTAAAGCAATTTAATTAATGGATTTGCTTTTAAAAATCTTTTTGTTTTGGAATAATATTAGATTTATGGATTAGTTGCAAATACAGTACACACAGTTCCCATTTGATAAGGGGTTTTTGCATCAGATAGTGGTGGTTTCCATCCCAGTTCTGCTACTTATTAAGTTTGTGTCCTTGGACAAGTTAGTGGACACTTGTATTCTCAGATTTTAAATGCACAATGGCACTACCACACTTGCTTAAGGAGGTTGTGGGGAAGAAAAAAAATGAGAAAATATGTTAAAAAGGATTCACTATCCATTCAGGCCATTGACTTAATAAACATTAACATTTATTACTATTTATGTGGGATATTTTGTTTTAACAAATTAATAAAAGCTGTCTATTACTGTAATTTTAAATGACCATTGTCTAATAAGCAAAAGCTAATAATAATTTCAGCTCTTTGAAGGATACATTTCATCTCCTTCCTTGTGTTCTGCTCCTTTGCTCAAGCAGTTAAAGAAGCTCTTAGTTGTAACCTTCATCCAAATTCAGTGCAAATGAATCCAAAATCATTTTGTCTCACACTGTCGAGTCTCTTACACCCTAAAGAAACGGAGAGAGAATCATATGCCTATACCCACTGTCTTATGCAGGCCAGGCTACTCTAATAAAAATGCCATAGGCTGAGACTGAAATATCAGAAATGTATTGCCCATAGTTCTGGAGCTAGAAGTTCCAATCCAGGTACCTGCAGATCCAGTAATTGGTGAGAACCCCTTGCTGATTTGCGGATACTGGCTTCTCATCTTATCTTCATGTGGTGATCAAACTCTTCCTAGCCTTTTTTTATAAGATCATTAGCCCCATTCCATTGGAACTCCCATCAAGAGGTTTAATTCCATATGGCCCCATTCTGCCCTCATGCTCTAACTACCTCCCAAAGGCTCCTATCCCCAAATATACATCAATATGTGAATGTTAGAAGGACCCGATATTCAATCTAAGTTACTGCCTAAGTGCTCAAGTATTCTGCTCTGATCTCAACGGAGACTGAGGAAGCTCACAGAGCACTCCTTTAAAATAAATGGGCATGGGTATGGAGACTTTTTCTTCTGTGGCATTGGAGAATGGCCTCCAACTTGGCTCTTTATTGTTTTCCTGCTGAGCTGGAGCTAGGGATGGAAGAAAAGTCCGAGAATTAGTTGAACAGACAACTTCATCACTTTTCTTCTCTTTCCATGACCCCTGAGGTACCAGGGTGGCTTTTCTGCATCTAGGCTATGCCAAGTCTCTGTCTGCTTGACTAGGGCCATGCAAATTGACTCATATCGATTGACAGTCATATCTATTATATGATTTCCTTAGAAGAAAATTCTTCTAACTAGACAATAGTTACACTGCAAATTCAAAATCAGTTTTCTGGGACCTCAGAATTTTCAAATTCACATTTGAATTTTTCCACATTTCTCTTTGCTAATCCCCCAAACCACTTCTCATTATCACTTAGCACCCCCCACCCCCTCACAACAAAGACAGCAAGTGAGAAGAACCCTACCTCAACATCATAAAGACTATTTATCAGAAGCCTATAACAAATATAATACTTAATGGTGAAAATCCCAAAATTTCCCTTTAAGGTCAGGAACAGGACAACGATGCCCACTGTTGTTACTTTTTTAATTTAGTATTAGAGGTTTTAGCTGTAGTAATCAGACAGTAGGAAATAAAAGCAATATGGATTAGAAAAGAAGTGAAACTGTCATTACTCATAGACAATATGATACTACGTATAGAAAATTAACCATTCTATCAGGAATTAGAAGCAATAAATGAAC
Source organism: Condylura cristata (assembly GCF_000260355.1). Lineage (NCBI taxonomy): Eukaryota > Metazoa > Chordata > Mammalia > Eulipotyphla > Talpidae > Condylura > Condylura cristata. The sequence goes on along the minus strand of NW_004567147.1, from coordinate 1,571,801 downwards.
AGAACAAAGTAAAGGTTAAAAAGTCTACATACAAAAATCTGTAGCATTTTTGTATACAAACAATGAGCCAGAAGAAAAAGAAATTATAAAAATAGTACCATTCACAATCACTGCAAAAAGAATCAAGTATTAACCTAAGGAAGGAGGTGAAGAATTTAGACAATAATAATTATCAGACAATATTAAAGGATATAGATCATGACATGAGGAGATGGGAGTCAATCCATATTCATGGATGGGAGGATTAACACAGTCAAAATAAATATTCAGCTAAAAGTG
>NW_004567147.1:1561700-1570539 GCF_000260355.1 Condylura cristata | reverse complement strand
ATATATATAATACACATATATATATAATATATATATATTAATAAATAGGCGATCTAAACAGACAATTCAGCAAACAGGATATCTGGAAAGCCAGTAGTACATGGAAAAATATTCATCATCACTTGCAGCAAGGGAGATGAAGGTCAAAGCCACAATGAACTATCACTTCACACCCATGAGAATGACATAGACCAAAAAGACTCTCAACAAGTGCTGAAGAAGATGCAGAGAAAAACAACATGATTGGTGGGAATAGAAACTAGATCAGCCATTTTGGAAAATGACATGTGGTTACATTAAAAATTAAAAATGGAATACTGTATGGCCCAGCAACCCCACTCTTGGGCATCTATCTGAAGAAAATGAAGCTATCAACTCAAATAAATAAATATATTATGATACTTATTGCAGCATTATTTCAAGTAACTAAGATATGGAAAGAACCTAGTCATCCACTGAGAAAAGACTGAGTCAAGATGTAGAACACTCACACAATGGAGTGTTAGTGAGTCATAAGGGAAGACAAGTGATGTCATGTACAGCAAAATGGAGTTTGAGGGAATTATTTACATTAGAGCAAGTCACAATGATAAAGACAGATATTAAATGTTACATGATTTAAAAGAGCGAAAAATCATCAAAAACTAGTGGATACTAAGAATGAAGTGAGACTTCTCACATTAAGAAGGAGAGGGACAGAGAAAGTGCTAAAAGAGTATAAGCGATGATGGGAAAATAAATAAGCAATCAAGTAAAAAACAAAACAAAGACATAATTCAACATTGAGGGTTTGCTTTTCTTACTATCATCCCTTGTTCACATGAATTTGACCCTTGGTACAAACTCTGTCTCTCTCCTCCCCCCTTCTCTCTCAAAGACAGAAGTGATAACTCACAAACTTTGAACTTTGGGTCATTTTCAGTTGCTCTTTTCAATTCCTAAGAAAATGAGCAGGGGACATTGTGAAATTCTGGGTTGCTAGAGTCTTAAGTGGAAAACCCCTCGTCACAAATAACGGCTTTCCTTCAGTGTAAAAAATAACATTGACCAAAGATAACTCTAAAATATGTTTAAAAATTGTTCCCATTAAATATTTCTGGAAAGAATTCAGGCTACTTACATTGACAGCCTGATTTAGCAGGTCAGTCATGCAAATGACTGAAGATGAGCAAAAGTTAGTGAGCTTAGTTTTAGTGGTGAGATGCTGCTGTGGGCCAGGAATGAGTCCTGATTAGGTGGTGGCTGGAAGGACAGACGTTCTCCATGTGCTTCCTATTAGAAAGCCTAAAACCTACCGAGCACTCATTACCTCATAGGCTGAATCTTTTTATTTTTTTTAAAGATTTATTTATTTATTCATACAGAGCTGGGGTACAGGTCAGAGATGCAGAGGGTGAGAGGATTCACCAGGGACTGAGTGGGGAGCAGAACAGGCAGATCGACGAAGCACACTGCTGAGGGGAGCAGCAGGCGGGCCAGGAGAGGTCTGCCACGCCATGTGGATCTCCTCCGGGGCAGGAGGGGATCGAACTCATGCGGAAGTGGCTTAGGCTTCTTAGTGCAGTGCTTTAACCCGCTACACTACCAGGGAGGGCCCTAAGCTGAATCTTTTAATACATCACCTGCACAGTGTCATCCAAGTGTGCTGCAATTCTGTGAGTCAGGCACTGTTGTGACCTGAATGTTAGAGTTGAAGAAACAGACACAGTGTGTTTGATTAAATTGTGATAGCACAGAAGGGAAGTATGAAATCAGGGTTTGCAGTAGACTTTGGAGCCCACACTCCTGGCCATTGTGTAAAAGTGGTTAGCCTTACTTCACTCTGGAGTCTTCAGAACATTTATCTGAATATTGGTGCACAACTTATCACCAAAATAACAGAACAGTTAGAAAAACACTGAAGTCATCCATCAGCTTGCAAATACATCTTCAGTCATCCTCTTGCTCTTGGTGTTCCCACAATGTTGTTGATGTGAGAGACAGTGGACCAGGCTGTCCCAGGGCTGGGGGCTGGCCTTTTCTTCTCAGTTGTGTGGCTTCCTGGACAGTTTACTTTCTCTTAGCTCCTAAGCCTCGTGGTTTGAGAATACCTTGAAGACAAGTGTCTGTGCTTAGCTACTCTCTAGACTTTTTCCAAATCATTTATAACAAGATTCCCTCTGAATCTTTTTTAAGAGCTATTTATTTATTTATGCATACAGAACTGGGGTATAGGCCAGAGGTACAGAGCAGAGAGAGGATTCACCAGAGACAGAGTGGGGAACAGAACAGGCAGCTTGATGAAGTACACTGCTGAGGGGAGCAGTGGGCGAGACAGGAAAGGTCTGCTGTGCTGTGGGATCACCTTTAGGGCTGGGTATCAAACGGACACCAAAGTTACACTCAAGTGGCTGTGGTTAGCTTCTCAGTGCTGCACTTTAACCCACTGCGCCATCAGGGAGGGAGGGCACTCCCTCTGAATCTGGAGGGAAGACTGAGAAGGAAAAGACAGAACATGGTGGAAAAGCTTCTGACATCTTTGAGGCTGAGACAACCTAGACAAAGTCTTGGTAGGTCAGCAGGAGACATTTCCTTTTTACCTGTTGACCCAAAAGCTTGCAGTTTATAAAACATTCTTATACTGAGCAGATCAAGTTCCAAAGAAACCTACTTTTGAAGGTAAGAGAGGGAGGTTGATATTCATTATTAGTGTGTAATTTATTTTAGGCATCAACAAAAACTGGAGCCACTTTGAGGGGCCCAAATGCCGTAATACTTAGTGACCACAGAGGTACCTCAAAAAACCCAAGTGAAGCAATTTCAGATGAATAATTAATATGTAATAATTCAGACTTGTTATATAGGCAGAAAATGCCAACTGTTCTGTGAGGTTTCATCTTGTTTTCAGGTAGTTTGAGGATGACATTTTCTTCAGAAGAGAGTAAAGTAGAGCAAGCAATTAAACAATTAACAAAGCAACTCTTTTTGACCAAATGTGTCAAGTCTGCAACAAACAATCTGTCAGGATTTTTAAAAGCACAGCAACCTCTCCTGGCTTTCATGAAATATCACCTTATGTTCCTAAGTTGAGTAGCAAAAACTTTAAAAGGTCGTGTGACGTCATTTCACCAATGTAGAAATGAGAAGAAAACTGACTAGCAAGCAAAAAGGTTGCATTTGATAATGATCTTTGACAGTCTGTCTTAGAGCAGAATAAATAAATATGCATACATATGTAACACTAAAACATTTCACCTTGAAACTCAATAGCTGTCTGTAATTCCTAAATAAAGACCACTTGTTTCTTGAAGAATAGATTCCTTTCTGAGCTGAGTTATATAGGAAGTTAAACTTTGTTCTACTGAAGGAGTCATGATCATCCCTCTCCCTGAGATAAATATGGGTAGATGGGGCAGAGACAAATACATGTTTTGCTGTATCCTAGGCAAAGGTATTCGGACATATATACATGGATTGGTACCCTAGAGTGCTTTCATAAGACTTTGGGGGAGAACATATTTCCGGGCCCTTCCCATGCCCTGTCCCACTCTAGAGACAATGAGTTCTTCTGTTTTGAACAGTGGTCCTCAACTGGGTTGACCTTTCTCCTTAAGGAACTTTTGATAATGTTTGGGGATACTTTTGGTTGTCATACTGGGAGCACATAACAAAGCAAACCAAAGTGGCATCACAGAGATTCATAAAATTAAATCGCCACTGGAAACATAGCCTACAAAAGACAGGCCAGGACCTGTATGCTAAATGACTGTTAAATATAATATTTATTTGTTTACTTATTTATTTACTTATTTTAAAGATGTATTTATGCATACAAGAACTAGGGTGTAGGCCAGCAGTGTGTGGGGTGAGCAGATTCACCAGAGACAGAGTGGAGAGCAGAGCAGGCAGATTAATTAAAATTATATGGTTGAGGGGAGCAGCAGGTGAGAAATGAGAGGTCCGCTGCACCATGTGAGTCATCTCCCTGGCCTGGGATAGAACTCGTGCTGCAGTGGCTGTGAATTGTGTCGTAGTGCTGACATTTAATTCCTTGAACCATCAGGGAGGCCTTAAAAAAAATATTTGAATAGGATTTAGAATCTCTTGAAATATATTCAAAATATCTAGCATGCCACTGAATGTCACTGGCCACACCAAAAACCAGGAAAAGCAAAACATGAATTTAAAAAAAAAAAAAACACAATAAACACCAACACAAACATAAATCAGATATTGGAATTATTTGGCACATATTTTAAGGGAGTTATTATAAAAATGTTTCTGTAAGCAAGTACAAATTCCCTGGAAACAAATGAAAAATTAAAATATTGGTAAAGAGGTAGTAGTTATAAAAAGGAACTAAATGGAAATTATAGAACTGAAAGAACCAGTAACAGAAAATTTAAAAACTCACTGGATGGGCTCAATGGTATAAATGAAATTATATAAGATAAAATCAATGAACTTTAGAACCAACCAATAGAATTTACTCAAATAAAATAAAGAGAGAAATAGACTAAAACCAATTGAATAAATCTGTAGGACATTGTGGGAGAATAACAAAATATGCAAAGTTTATGTCATTAGGGTTTCAGAAGCAAAGTGTTAAATTGAAATAATAATAAAGAATGACTGAAAAGTATCTCAAACTTGGTGAAAGATGTAAATCTACAGAGTTAAGAAATTAAACAAACTACTCTCCAAATAGCATAACCTCAAAGGAACTCATTCCATAAGACAACATAATTAAACTTCTGAAAACTAAAGACAAATCTTCAAAGCAATAAGAAAGAAATGACACATTAGCCACATAGGAACATAAATTAAAGTAAAAATATATCTCTCACCCAAAACAGTGGAGGTCAAAGAAAGTTGCGTAACATTTTTCAATGGTTGATACAAAAGAACTGTCAACAGTGAATTCTAGATCCTTATTTTTCAGGAACAAAAGAGAAACAAATGCACGCTTAGTTGAAAACTTCAAGTATTGTGTTGCTAGAGGATATCCTAACAGAATAGTTGAAGGCAGTAATTGAAACTAAGAGACAAAAATAAAAGGAAACTAAGCAGAAGAAAGGGTGAAAGATCAGTGTAAGGAGCAGAAGTATGGTGATGCAATAGACTAACTCTTCTCATGAAAAGTGTACAACTTGGAACCAAAGCAATGTGATTCAAAAAACAGTGGAAGCTCATTGACTAAGCCAGTTGCTGTTCCCTGCTCCCCATTGATGCTATGTGACTGTGGGCGAGTCCTTCATTTCTCTGCAACTTTTCTCATGAAAGATGAAGAGGTTGAGTTAGCTGAACTCAAATAGTTATTTCCTTACGTAAATTTTTAAAAACAATGAGTTTGTTTAACACTGGTAAATAGGAAGAGTTCTTTGGTTTCTAAACTGAAAATGCATTTCAACTCTTCTTAAGAGAACTGTATACTTCTGAGTGAGTCTGAGAAGCTCACCAGAGAACACTGAATCAGTTTTCCCAACATAACACAAAGTTTCAAGTCAGGAAATTTCTCATAAACTAACACATAGGTTCCAGTGCCTTTTAGAGCTGGCTTGGTTTGATAGCTGGGAACCCACACATGGTCTCATCAAAAAGATTTCAGATGGGGACCTTTAATGAATGTTCTAGTTTTTAAAAGGCAGGCAGTCACAATGACCTATGAGAAAAAGCAAGTGCTTTTAGATGTGTTATAAATAGCATGAGAAATGAAAGTCTTCACTCTAACTCAGTTCTCATGTACAATAAATGGATTCAGGCTCTTTGGGGTACAAGGTTTTCTGGAAAGAATATGCTAGTTTTCCTGCATCTTGGCTTCAACAGGGAACCACATGCTTGTTAATTGTTTGCACAATCACCTACTTGTTGGAGAGAGGGCCTTGGGAAGACAAATGAGGGTGATGTCTCAGAGGTAGCAGAGGTTCTAGGCAAATACCAGCAACAAAGCTGAGGGAGTGCACAAGAGTTTTAGAGATATGGATCAGCCTTAAAGGGAAGGAGCCACCTCAGAGGGGCTTAATGGGGGCTTAAAGAGTAATTGGAATAGATGTCTTGTCTTAAAATTTTAAATCATTGGGACTTCTATGTTAGTTGCTTGTTAAGCACCAGCAGTTGGAGAGACCTTTTCCTTATGCCAGAACTAAACCATACTCTCACAGTTTTTTCACTATTTCCTCAAAAATTCTGAGTTCTATCTTCATTTCCTTCTGACCACTGAGTTACAGCTATCAACATGAAGCATCTTCCAACCCCTTCCACTCTGGTTGGCCTCTTGGTGTGTGTGAGAATAGGGCTTTCCTTCATTCCTTTTCAGAGATCAAATGCTTCTCAGCCTGGTAAGTGTCCTGACTTGAGAGAGAAAATCACTGTTCCCTATTTCCTGGGACCTACTGTTGCTTGAAGAACCAAATGCCCCAATGAGGATTATGGCTCATACAGTAGACTCAAGTCCAGGTTGGAGCCCCAGCTTTCCAGGACTCATCATTCTGTGACTGGCCTAGGAATGAATGGGATAGCATCTCTGTCAAGCAAAAACAGTATCTGTGCTGGTGGCTAGATTACTTTGCTCAGTGAGATGACTTTCATACTGATCTCCTAAATATGTCTGGAGTTTCCCATGAAACTGATTGAAGTCATCTTTAGCTCCATCTTCTGTATATTTAGAATGACAGGATAATGTGCAGGATAATTTAGGCTCCATTAGTATGTTAGGCATACCTCTATTACAATACTTATCACATTGTGCTGTAATTTTTTGTTTAGATATCTATCTTTGTCACTTGACTGTGAGTTCCTCAAGGGCTTAGACTGTATCTTACTCATCAGAGTATCTGCCTCCTCCCCAGAACCTAGCAGCTGAATATTTAGAATATAGGAGGTTTTTAATGAATAAGCACAAGTAGCCACAAATTATCAGAATGCACATTCATTTATTAAAGAGATATTTGTGCAGGAAGACTGTAGGGGTCTACTTAATATAGCCCATTGTGCAAAGGTTCAGGGAAATGTTCCTAGAGAACGAAACTCTGCTGGGTTGAATTTTAGAAAAGAGGCCATCTCCTTCAGATGGAGGATAGAGTGGGAAGAAAGGCAAAAGGCGTTGGAATATGATATAGGCAGGAAATTCTGTCAACTGGATGGTGTTGGAGGAATATCAAGTGTGAGACCAAAAGATAAGCCTTGAGAAAGTATCAAAAAGCCACATGGGAGTAGGCAGTTCATGAAAAATTATGAAAGCTGAATGTTATCCTGTAGGTGATACTGACACTGTAAGGGGACTTATGCTGAGGAGGGATTTGTGAGAATGGTGTATCAGATAGAATAATTTTCTGACCTTGTGAGGACAGAGTGAGGGCATAGGAATAGAATCAGGAAAACTATTGAAAACAATTGCTTTGGTACTTAAAATATCAAGAAGACTTGAACTAGGGCAGTTTTAGAAGTAAGAAATTGAGTTAAGCTTGACTTGGGAGACAAGCTTGATAAGATCTTGTGCCTAACTGGATTTAGGGAGTAATAGAGAGAGGGAAGAAACCATGACTATACCCAGGTAGATAACGGGACTATCTCCACAAGACAGAGAAGAGGAACAAAAGTTCAGGCTTGGGGGAAGGTAGTGACTTCATTTTAGATATACTGAATTTGAGGCATATCTGAATCATCCAGTCCAATCAGTAATGATGCATTTGGAACCTAATGGGGACGGGGAGAGGGTCAGGACTAGAGATTTGAAATTTGGGATCATAAACTGGAAAGGACATGAATAGAAACCATGATAGTGGGCAATATCAATAAGGTAACAGGAATAGCGAGCAGGCCATCTCCTGGGGAACACATAAAGAGATAGTGGAGGAAAGGGAATTTACAAAGGGGACTGATGAGGATGGTCATAACATGCTGGGAAAGTTGGCATGACAACAAGCCTTGTTCACACATGACTTCCTTGGGTTCAATTTTCTTTAAAACCTGACTATCCCCATTCTGGTACTGTTTGTTACTTCCTCTGACAAATCTCCTGTGCTTGCCCCTCACAGAAACTACTATAATTGTAAATTAACACCTGAGCTTTAAAGGGTAATTGGAGTGAATGTCTTACAGTTTAAAGTGAGAGACATTTCACGGGAGAGAGGAACAGGATCAAAACTGGGGTGGGAAGAGCGCATGGGATCATGGTGATGGCACATGAGGTGAGGTGGTGGTGGGAAGTCCATGGGGATTACAACTGAGATGGAAAAAAGTACAAAATGAAGAATGATGTAATATGTGTGTGTGTGTGAGTGTGTGTGTACGTATATATGTATAAGTATGTGTATATATAATGTGTGTATATATAATGTGTGTATATGTACATATACACACATATGTGATGAGAAATGTACAAAATGAAGACTGATGTTTATATATATGTATATATATACATTAAAATAAAAAAGATACACATAAAGTACATAAAACAGTAAAAAAAAAGTGATTGGCACTTATTAATTATTGTCTGTTTAGCATCAGCAGCAGGAATGTTCTTCCTTGTGCCAGAATTAAGTCATATTTATGACCACATCATAAAATGCCTGTCACCCCTGTCAGAATATAAGCTCCATGAGGGCAGAAACTAGATATCTCCTATTTACTATCCCTTAATCCACAGAGGCTACAAGTGCTTGGCAGTTAGAAGTAGCTCAATAAGTATTTGTGAAATAATAGAACACTGTCCTAAACTCCCACAGTATAGAAACCTTCCAGGAATGTCCCTTTAAAAGTCAAGTTGTCGGCCCTCCCTGGTGGCGCAGCGGGTTAAAGCACAGCACTGAGAAGCTAAAGCCACTTCCGCATGAGTTCGATCCCTGCCTGCCCGGGAGGA
>NW_004567147.1:1542892-1561600 GCF_000260355.1 Condylura cristata | reverse complement strand
GTACAAATAAATAAATCTTAAAAAATAAATAAATAAATAAAAATAAATAAATAAAAGTCAAGTTGTCTAGGGCCCTCCCTGGTGGCGCAGAGGGTTAAAGCACAGCACAAAGAAGCTTAAGCCACTTCCGCATGAGTTCGATTCCCGCCTACCCCAGAGGTGTGTGTATATATATATACACACACACACACATTAAAATAAAAAATACATTAAAATACATTAAAATAAAATAAAGGTCAGACCACATGGTGTGGCAGACCTTTCCTGACCTGCCCACTGCTCCCCTCAGCAGTGTACTTCATTGATCTGCCTGTTCTGCTCCCCACTCTGTCCCTGGTGAACCCTCTCACCCTCTGCATCTCTGGCCTGTACCCCAGTTCTGTATGAATAAATAAATAAATCTTAAAAAAAAGTCAACTTGTCTATATAATGCTGAAATCAATATGTAAAATATGCTTATTTTGTATTTGTAGTATATTTCAATGCCCAAAAAAGTTTAAATTTCTGTCCTTTATTCTTTGAACCCAGTAAATAATTCTCTCCCACTGCTCTTAGATACTATAAAAGGCCTCCAAGTGCTTGGAGAGTGGAGAAAAGCAGGCTAATAATAGATTAGTGTGTATTAATTTGCAAAACTGTATAAGGACACCATCATTGTTCCTCAAAGCACAACCTGTCTTCAGAGTGTGCAACAGATGGCCAAAGTGCATCATGAAAACTTATCTGGTTATTCAACTAGCAATGCAGTTTATGATATAAATTTGGTCATAAAATAGAATTTCCTCTAGGCAACAGTTTTGTGGGAAATTTTGTAAGAAGATATATTGAATTACATATTTTTATATATAAATCTTTATATGCATGTGATCCAAGTTATCATTTACTAAAATTATAATTATTAATTGTGATTTTATAAATAAATTAAAATGATTGTACATGTATGTATGTATGTACGTATGGATGTATATAGGTGACCTTATCTCTACACATTGGTGCTATATAACAAAAAAAAAATGCAGGTGTTAAAATGTCAGCTTCAAGGTTTAGACACATACATTTCAGATATTTGGGTCTTTTCCTTACTTTCCAATAAGTTTTCACTTCTTACCCAGCTTCAGACTTAAGCTCAGATTTTTTTGTGTAAAGTGCTAAAAACTCTAAATCTACCAAAATGGGTATTGTGAAAATTCCTAAAGAGACATAGCTTAGTAACACATATATGCACTAAGTTTCAAAACTTATCTGATCCTTACCTAAGACAATTTTCTGATGAGAGAGACTTGTATAACAGGGGCTCAGCAGGGGACAGAAAAATATTGCAAAGGAGTTGGAGGGTTGCAGAGTGAATGCTGCTTCTTTGCAAAGGAGTTGGAGGGTTGCAGAGTGAACACTGAGTAGAGTACAGACTACACCTCTGTTTTGTTTTGTTTTTTTCCCACTGTTGTCTGTATCCTTTCAGCAGCCTGGACTTAAGTTTCCAAGTGAAAATGAAGATAATAATAACAATTACTTCATAGTTGTGCTTAGCGTGCTAAATGAGGTAGTATGTGAAAAACATTTGAAACACTGCCTGTCACACAGTAAGGTCTGTGAAAGGAATAGCTGCTTATTTGCAGTATTAACGTAGGCATGACAGTTGTGTTTTGTGACCTATTTGATGTTTGAAGTCTAATGGCTCTTAGGATTTGTTTTTGTTTTGCCTTCTAACCATAGCCTGTAGTGCTTTTTCCCAGAACATAAAAGCCCTGGTTAAATTGTCAAGCAGCACCAAGTATAGACTTAGATAACTGCATTGGGAGCAAGTCCCTTTGGGATTTGCTCAGAATGCTCTGAGTCTGTTGCCCAGGGAAACAAACTAATGATGTCACAAGGTATCACACTTCCACTTCTCTCTCAGATACCTTCTGCTGAGCCTGAGGCAGGGCCCATTCCACAAACTCTTCCTGGCCTTAACTCTCCAAGGCAATGCAGAGACCCTCACTCTCTTCTAGCAATGTCTAAACTGAGGTATGTTGGAGATTTGACCACACACCTCTTTCTATATATCTTCCCTTCCACAGAACAGGAGTGCCTGTGCACAGGAGTGTCAGGGAAAGTCCTGAGTAACCCTTAATTCTCTAGAGAGTAGGTACAGAACTAAAAAAAAAAGAAAAAGAAAAAGAAACTCCCTTGTGGTTTCTCCCTTAGGACGAAAGTTTGTTTCAGATTTTATCAGGCTTTAGAGACCAGAGGAGCAAGATTACAACACACTTTTCCATTCTCTTTACCTGTAGGGCATGAAGTGCCCTAAATATGCCCCCAATTTCTCTTGGTCTATCAAGCTGCTCCTTAATCTCTCAGGAGATATTATTGCAACTTCCTTACTCTGCTTGAATGAAAAGGTAAGGAAAGAGAAGATAGTTTCAACGGCTATTACTTTATGGTATTTCATGATAAGGCCACTTGCCCCACCCCTGTCAAAGAGTACAAGTGTAGCTCTTGCTTTGCTCTCTGCCTCCTTCAAAGTGGAAATATGTAAACGTAAGCAACACTGCAGATTACCTGCTGTTATCTGAATGAAGTCATCAGAAAACTAACAATAATCCTCTTTCTTAAGTTTTTCAGGGATAAAGCCTATAAGAAAAGCCATTCAATTCATCAGTGTTGGAATTCTCTGTCCCAGAGGTGGGTGTTCGCCCTCTCAGGCCTGCCACAGGGATCAGCAGGAACCAGAGGGAAGCTCCTCCAGATCCTCTCTGTTCCCGGATCACAGCCAGCCATGACAAAGGCGTCTACGTGCATATACCACTTCCTTGTGCTAAGTTGGTATGTTTTCCTCAATCATTACATCTCAATACAAGCAGAAGATCCGAAGAAATTAAAAATCTTTGTAAATGGTGGACAGTGGAAGTACTTGACCTTCCTTAATCTGGTAAGTCTCTAAGGCCATGACATGTAGCAATCTATTTGTCTTACATGTGGGGAGAAGGTTGGAGTGAGGTGGAGGCATGGGAGTGGGGAGGGCAGCAGGTGAAAGGATTCACCAGAGACAGAGTGGAGGAGAGAACAGGCGGATTTATTGACATACACAGCAGAAGGGAATAGCAGGCAAGAAGGTAGAAATCTGTGCGTGAAGGGGGATTTGAGGCTCTCTTTGACACTGTTTCCTCAGGCTTTCTAACATGGGGCACCAGTTAATTGCTGGGATGCCTGGTCTCTGGTACTAGCCTCTGACACAGAAAACATATTCTGGCCCCTGCTTCCGCTTCCTGGTGCTGAGCTGGTTTTTCTGGTCACTGTGCTCCCTTTTATGGCCTTGTTCCCAAGGCAACCTGATCCATCCCTTTATCTGTTCCAGTCTCCCAAACCACCTGCTGGGCCAGGAGTGGGGCTTAGTGTTAACCTGATTAATTTATGCCGTGATATCGTATGAGTGTTTGTTACACATATCACCTTTGGCTTTTATAAAATACACAACTTATTTGTCTTCCTTTTTCATTCTTTCTATTCAGTGCTTGTGAATTTTGGCTTTTCTCTACTTTTGATTTCCTCTAAGAAATCTAATCTGAAATTATCTGTGCTGGTTAATTGTTAAGTGATCTTTTGAACAGAATCTTATCTTGGAGCTCTTCTCAGGTGAGCCCAAATGGGGAGTGAATTACTGATTTTACTATGGGACCAATGGAAAAGCAGGAGAGATTTTGAACTTTGCTGGGGGAAGTCTGTGAGGAAGGCAGAGCAGCGTATGTGGTGTAGGAAGTGCAATTTCCAGTGGAGGGATAATGCCATTTTACAGCACACACAGACTAACAGATTTATCTAAGAAAAGCAAACACATTTTTGCTGTGTTCAGATCCCACTTCAATTTTTATAGGCTCAGGCTCATCTTAAAGGACAAATCTCTCAACACAATGATAAATTTCACATTTTCCAACTATTTAAAAGCCAATCATCTGACTTGATTGCTTGTCTTTCCAGCCTAGCTGACCACATTCTGATCAATGAATGAAGTGTGACTAAATGAGAGAAAAACAGTTTATAAAAACGCTTTGGGCAAGACTGAAAATGGTACATCCTTTGTACTGTTAATGCTAATTAATGCTTGACCTTTTAAACAAAAACGTTGAGTCTCATAAATAGCTGATTTTAGAAACAGAACAGAATATTTCAACCCTCTGGAATAATATATATATTTTATGTAGAGGTTATGTAGAGTCAAAAAAATAATATAAAGGACTGAAATGAATGGAGAGGAAACAGAGATGTCAAAATCAAAGGAGACCAGTGGTTCTATTTCTTCCTCTCTGGTCATTTGCTGAAATTTGATTTTGAAATTTTTGAGCCGTAAACCAGTCCCCCAAACAACAAAATATGGTTTTGTGAAACCAGAGTAATTCAGTAAAAATCTCAACTGCCTGTATCTATGGACTTTATATAAAAAATTGTCAACTGTACTCATAAGTACTTATAGCCAGGACTGATGTTCTAGCCATAGTCAAACTCCAATATGCAAGACCTACATCACACTAAACATAGAACATATTTATCACCTACTCCCACAAAAACAGCTCCCCAGTTTGTGCTAGATTAGTTATATGCCCCAAAGCCCTCATTTTTCCAAAAATGGAAAAAGATACTTATCTTGACAAAGATACTATCGTTTCCTACTATTAATCTTCTTTTTTGCTTTCCTGACTGATGAGTCACCAAATCCTATGTTCTTCTGTTTGCTCAATTCACCTCTCTTCCCTGGTCTAATGTCCCTTTCACTAACTTATACAGGATGAACGAATCATCTCATCATTGCTCTCATTATTTTATTTTTATTTTTTAAGATTTATTTATTTGTGCATACAGAACTGGGGTACAGGCCAGAGGCTCAGGGGTGGTGAGAGGCTTCATCAGAGACAGAGTGGGGAGCAGAACAGGCGGACTGATGAAGTACACTGCTGAGAAGAGCAGCAGGCAGGTCAGGAGAGGTCTGCCATGCCATGTGGTCACCTCCGGGGCAGGCGGGAATTGAACTCATGCAAAGTGGCTTTAGCCTCTCAGTGCTGTGCTTTAACCCGCTGTGCCATCAGGGAGGGCCCGCCCTCTCATTATTTATCTATGCATCTACCCATTCAGATTCTAGATAATTTTCTCAAACCATGATGTTTGGTTCAAATTTGTTCCCAATGTCATGACTCAACTTGAAAAGCATACTTGAGAAACTATGGCCTCATCATCCTAACTTATAAAAACAATTCCAACTCCTAACCTAAAAGCTCATCTGCCTACCAGCTTTCAGGCCCCTCATGCTACCAAGACTGCTCTCTTCTAAAAAAGCCCTGTGTCTTCTCCAGTGTATTGATCTCCAGACCTCTTGATGTCATTGCTCTGTACACTTTCATGCTCTCCTCAAATGAAAGGTCTACCTGCCCCTCCATTATTTTATTGTTTTCGTAGATCACCTAAAATCTCCTTAAAATCTCTGCTGACTAGCTAAAATCTGTCATTTCTTTCCTTGAGTTTCTATAGCACCTCTCAGTCTCTTTTCTTGTTTATGTGCAATATTGTTTTCTAATTGGCATCCACATGTGAATCTTAATGTTCTAATTAAATTTTAAATGGACCCAAAGTATTTTGTCTTCAAGATCCTTGCTAGCTCTAAAGTTCTCCCAGTCTACATTGTATTTGTACAACAGTGCAGACGATTCCCACAATAAATATGGGGTGACTTAGTACATTGACTAGACTTGACCTCAACTTTTTCTGCATTCCTGACATAAACTGACATTTTTGGCCCTTGAAAATGAGTCGAAGGGGCTTCCCTGTGGTTATTTCCTTTCTACACTGGTGAGTGTCATTTGAAAGTATGACCTAATGAGATGCTTCCCCATTGGCAAAGATGGGTTGAATGTGTTCAGAAGATCAATTTAAGGATAGAACTCAAATAGTTAATTAATATGAAATGCTGGGTGTTAAATTTTCTGGCTCTTGAGGTCTCATGGGCTGATTAATGATTGTTTCTTGATGAGGTTAAGTCGACTCATGATTAATTAGATAATAGTTGTGTTTGTAGAGTCATAGGAACCTCATACTTTATATATAAAACACTTTCATTTTTAAGTAAGTTGTTGAAGTCAGTACTTCACCCTGCTTTCCGGGAAATTCACACTTCTCCTCTTAAATAGCTTTCATTTCATAATATCAGTTATGTCTCATTTTAAGAGCAAAATCTGCCTTAGCATAAGTCAGCATTCTGAGCATGTCCCATTTCCTCCTGAAGCTAACCAGGACATTCAAAAGGAAGGTAGGTGGGTCTGGTGGCAGAGGTAGGAGGTGGGATGTCTGGGGCTTGGCAGGGAGGGAGATCTGTCATTGAGAACTGGTCATGATGACTAATTCCTGCTAGGTGACTAAGAGAGAGATGAAAATTTTTTGCCTAAGGGAGGAGGAAACTGACCCCAGGGAGGAAGCAATGAATTTTCTGTTAGGAGGGAGAGGCAGTCTGTCTAGTAGTTTAAAAATATGAGCTCTAGGACTATACTCTCTGGAATGGCACCTCAGTTCCTCCAGTAATGGCTCTAGGACCCTGGGCTAAGAATTCATTTCCACATTCACCAAATAGGAATAAAGGTAAGGCATAATCACTCAGAGGGGTAATTGACCTGGTATGCCTGAAGCTCTAGGAATGGTATAAGAAGTAGATAATGGAAAGAGAAAAAAAAAAAAAACAAACAAACAGTGAGCTTCTAGTCATCACTTCTGAATGGAGATGGTGGAGAGAAGGGGGGACATTTACCAGGATGTCACCACTGAGTACCATGTGGGCGTGTGATAGATCAAGGTACATGCCAAGCACCACCCTCATTGTTTGCTACCTGAGCCTACTCACCCCCTCCACCAGCTGTGTATATTCTCTGCCCAGCTAGAGAAGGGCCAGGGTAGAGGCAGGTTATTCCCTGTTAGATTCATCCAGGGGATCCCTCAGCCCTGAGAAGCCCTTAGCAGTCTCAGGCAGAGACAGCCTGTGGTACTGCATGGGGAAACCTCCAGAAACTGGACGTGAAGTGGAGGCAGTGCTGTGCCCTCAGCCATCCTGTGTGGGTCTCCTCTTCACCATATACTCTGCTGCCCCCAAGTCTGTTCCTGACCCCAGTAACTGCACCCTGGATTGGGTGGGGAGATGGAGGAAATGTTCTGCTCTAATTTGGCTTGCAAAGTTAAAATACTTTGCTGGATTTTCTCCTTTATGAAAATAAACTTCCTTCTGAAACATTGTTAGAGGTGGTGCCACATCACTGGACTAACCAGGAGACATTCTGGGCACCTCTCCCATTCTCCCCAACTCCCCTCATCAACAGAGGAATGACTGTTCCCTCCATTCTCCATACAGTTACAAGCACAAAGCAGCTCCGGCCCCATTCTCCTCCAGCTCTCCTAATCACAACAGTGATCTGATCTGAGGTCTTGGGGCCAAGGAAAATAAATCTTGGAAGACAGTCTGTGGGTCCAAACCCCAAGGCACCCTGTGAACAGTGAGGAGATAGGGACAGCTTGGCGTCACAGCACACATTCTTTCTTTTTAAAAAAGATTTATTTGTATTAATTTATGCATACAAGAACTGGGGTGCAGGCCAGAGGTATGGAAATGGGGGGGGTGAGGGTGAGAGGATTTCCCAGAGATGGAGTGGGGAGCAGAACAGGCAGATCTACTGAAATACACTGCTGAGGGGGATCAGTGGGTGAGACAGGAGAGGTCTGCTGCGCCATGTGGGTCAGCTCCCGGGCCGGGGATCCAACTCAGATCATCTCGGTAACAGCACTGAGATTTAACCCCTATGCCACCAGGGAGGTCCTACAACACTCATTCTAATACTTGTGGGGACAACCTTTACTTTCCATCATTAGTTTACTATATTCACCTGTGGGATTCAAGCTCAATAGAGTCAGAAGTACACTTGTCTATCCCTTAAAAAATGCTCAAAGACCACTATTTTTAGCTGCCAGCTATATAAGAGGATGAGGGTTGATGAAAGGGAATAGTCACCAACAGAGTCCAAAATAAAATAGCTGTAATTTATTGGGCAACCACAATAGCACTTTAGTAGCTTCTTTATACACAATACAGAGTTGACAGCAGAAAGTGATTCACGACCTAGTTTCTGGAGCCGGGCTGCCGAGGTGAGGATGCCGGCCCTGCTTGATCTTCAGTGAGCTCCTTGTCTTCTCTGTGCCTCAACTTCCTCAAATGTGGTGGGCACCCTCACCTCCCCAGGGCTGGAAGAAGGAACGTGACGAAGCTCTTGTTCCAGATCTGCCCTCCATGTAAAGGAGCTGCCTCTACCAGGTTTAGGACCCCCTGGGATTGCTGCAGCCAATGATTGGTTGACTTGTGCTATAAAAGCCCAGTTTCTGGACAGCTCTGGAGGGCCAGAGCCCTTCCGGGGAACAGATGTTTGTTGCCCATCACCACAATGCCCGTAGCTGCTCAGTCCGGCTCCCGCTCCCACGCACAGATGCTCTACAGCACTCCTCAGCGAGCGCTTTGCAGGCTGCGCTCAGAATCTCAGATTCCATTTCCCAAAGAACCTGACCTACATATTTAATATAGTAAACATATAGTGGAAGTTTCCCCTCCTCCTCTCCTCCTCTCACTCCACCTTTCTTTCTTCTTCCTAACGAATATGCATTAACATCCAGTCTGCCCTGGCCCATATACTAGTTCTGGCAATTAACAGATACTCCTTGCATGCTGATTGCATGAATAAATGACCACCGATTATTCTAACTAGTGAGGATCACTTTCTAGGGTGCTCTGTCTGTCATATAAGATACTGCACCCCACTGTCCTCTGGGCACCTAGCGAGTGAGCTGAGCAACACTAGCTAAGCATTAGCTCCTGCTTTTCTTTCTTTCTTTTTAAAAATATGGTAACATTGGCCCTCCCTGGTGGCGCAGCGGGTTAAAGCGCAGCACTAAGTAACTAAAGCCACTTCCGCATGAGTTCGATCCCCGCCTGCTCCGGAGGTGACCACATGGCGCGGCAGACCTCTCCTGACCCGCCCGCTGCTCCCCTCAGCAGTGTACTTCATCGATCTGCCTGTTCTGCTCCCCGATCTGTCTCTGATGAATCTTCTCACCCTCCACATCTCTGGCCTGTACCCCAGTTCTGTATGAATAAATAAATAAATCTTTAAAAAAATATATGGTAACATTAGTCAACAACACTGTATGTGACTTAGAGGTATAGGATCACCCCCTTCGGGTGTTGTTAACACACTACACCTGCCACCAACACTCCCACAATCCTCCACCATAGTCCACTGCACTCTCCCTCATTTTGTGGGTAAGCCTTATTTAATTTGTCCTTCAATGTTCTTGATGTCTTCACCTTTTTGTTTTACCATTCCAACTTGTGTTCTTCATATAACATCTTTGTGTTTTTTCTCACTCCTTTATCTCAGTTTCTTAAGTTGAATGCATATATACATGATGGTCAAAATAGTATATTACTTATAAATACAGGAACATTTGACAGAATTTCACTACCATCCTTGCCATCGTGATCATATAAACATTCATCATGTTAGTCTCTATTGTTTGTTTTTTTTTACTATAGAAGTGTCTCCCATTGCAAGAATCTGAATCGTTTTAAAAGACCTAAGACCATCCAAGTCAAACATCAAGTTAGCTTTGGGCTGTGGCTTACCTGTTCATTCAATAAGAGTTAAGGTATCCTGTCCAGGAAAGTGTAGCATCTCCCTCTCTGGAGTTATTATTTAAATAGAAGAAATTCTCAATTCCTGTGATAGTTTAAGAGGGTTCAAGCTTAAAGGCAAGAAACAAACTTGATGACTTAGAAAGGCTAAATTTCCATAATTGAAGGTTTTTGTGAATTTTGTGAAGACACATGAATGTAAAAATTAAATATACTTTAGCTTAGTTTTAAAAATTGCTCAACTCATAAAAAAATATAAATTCAGCTCTCCCATTTGTCAGTTAGCAACAAAAATGAGAAATCACTAACAAACTGAGATCAGCAGCATTTCAGGAAATGATGTAGAACAAACAGAATCAAAGGTGAACTGACAGAAAAGACAAATCAGAGAGCAGCAACTCTCCAGTAAACCTTGACCAGGAAGATACCTTTCACTCTGCTTTTCAGAAACAGCCAAAATAGTTGAGAAATGTAAATGATAATAGTTTTATTTTATAGTTCTTAAAGACCATCTGTTAAGCGCCATGATGTTACTTTGCTAAGGCTGCCCTCACCAGGACTGCAGAATGGCTGACTTAGACAGCAGAATTCTTTCCTCACAGTTCTGGAGGCTAGAAGTACTGCTACAAGGCAGAGAGAGAGGGTGGCACCCCTGAATCCCCAAACATACCCACTCTAAATAGGTTCTGCCATCCGCCGCATCAAGACACAACATATAAGACCTTTAAAGAAAAGAACTTTAATGCAATGAGTGTGCAATACAAATAGACAAATAGAGTTTCTAAATCTAACACCCAGAGTCACACATCCCCTCGTGGGCAAAAGTCCACCCAAACGGGACTGGCCCAAATCAAGGCCTCAAGTCCCACCTAAAGCACCTTCTGGTGGGGACCCATAGAAAAGGGTCAGAACTGGCCAGACAGGTCTGGGAGGAAAAGAACATCAAAATCAAGATATTTGCTGCCATAGTCACCTCCCCATGAGTCTCTCACCCACATCTGTTTCACCCAGACCGGGACCAAGAAGCAAGTGTAGTTTCTTCACCTGTCTCTGCTCCATGTGCCCTCTCAGGTCTCCTTTTGGCTCCTCTCCTACTTCCTTCCTCCTCAACCCCCTCTCCAGATTCTTCTCCTCCCTGCTCTGCCCCACCTGCCTCTGGGTGGGGCAGGGAACTTGGAACCTCCCCTTTTCCTGGGGAGCCCCCTAGTACGGTATAAGACCAGTTCTTTCCCTGAGATCAGGTCTTTTCTTCTCATTTAATCATATTACCCCTGTGACTGCACATGGCAACCTGTCTCTCTATTTCCTGTGTCCTAACCTCTTTTTATACGTGTATCAGTGATATTAAATTAGGGCCAAACTTATGACCTCATTTCAACTTGATGACCCCTTTTGAGGCTCTATTCCAAATACTCTGAAGTACTGAGGGTTGTAACATCAGTGTATTAATTGGGAGTGGACACAGCGCAATCCGTAACAGCCATCATCCTCTCCCTCGACTGTTCTTTGTGTCCATATTTTACAAATATTTCATCGTACTGTTGTTAGAGAATGAACAGGTCTTTGTCAGGTTCAGCAAACTAATCCAAGCCTGTCTTTGAGGTGTCGGGGGAGGGGCACGCCATCGAGTGAGCTCACAACACCTCCTTGTCCCTTGCCTTCCAGCCCTGCTGTGTGGTGCTCCTCTACCTCACTTCCTGCCTATTTATTTCTACTGGAAAACCCCTGGTTCCTCCTTGCTGAAGCACCAGAAGTGGGAGGCTTCAGAAATCCTCCTTATTGATAAAGATAAGGGAGTGTCGGTGTGGATTAAGATCAGTGGAGACAAAACTGCCTTGTACACAGGAGTGGGCGTCTTTACAAGTGGCATATGTCTGTGAAATAACTTGGGGGTTGGGGTCAGAGGGAGGAATGTGATTGGCAAGTGCACAGCGTGGAGCAAACTTTTATTGATGAAAAAGATCCCACAGAAGCTGTGAGTAATGTGTTCTTTTCCCCAGTCCAACTTTCATATTCTGTGACTGGAAAGGCAAGAAAAAGTCAGGCCAAGCTTGACTCATGATGACTGTAGTAGCACTTGCTAAGGAAGGCGTCACATGGACTTCACATGCTGGGTGGAGATGTCCTCTCCTCAAAGAGGGAAAACTTGGCAGACTCTCAGTGTTCAGTGCCTAATTAATCGCTGTGTTGATAGAACAGTGCAGCCTCCTCACCAGGCCCAGGCCCCAAGCCTTCCCTTACTAACTAAAGCAGCTGCTTGCTGAGGTCTGAACAGTGGAAGTGAAACCAGGGGAGAGGTGAGCGCTGCTGGGGGCAGGGTGGACTAGGCGTGTTCTAATATCCATGTGCAGATGACTCCAAATTCTAGAGCCCTTAGGCAGTGAATATCAAAAGCAAATGACCAGTTTTAGAATAGCAGCCTCTGGGTGGTAATTAAAACTGTGGACCTGCCCTTCCTGGAGTGTCCCCTTCTGGCTGGAAAATTCCTTCTGCCCAGGGACCATGGGAAGTTGATCCACTCCCGGTTTTCTGCCACTCAGTCATTCTTTGTACCTTTGCTGTCCCTTTACAGCCCTTGTTCTTAAGACGAGAACATTTCTCCAGTAGTTGCTTCCCACTTCTCGCCTCCTCTCTCTCTCCAGCAAACTCATCCCCACCAGGAAGTTTCACCCCCTGGACTGCCAAACCCCACTTCTCTTGAGAGTCCAGGTCTGCATTTCAAATGCAAGTTCCTCTAAGCAAGTTGTTCTCACCTTGGCTGCCCAGAGTTGAATCACTTGAGACAATTTTCAAAATCCTGAGATGTAGGCCACAATACTAGACCCATGACTAGACTTCTAGGGCTGGAAAACAGTCAGCAATACTTTTTGAAGTCTTCCAACTGGAGATATTTCTCTTCTGACCTCCCACAAAGTTTTGTTTGAACTGGTCCTAGAAATCTCAGACTTTTTTTTTTTTTTTTAAGTCTGACTGAAGAACCACACTTTGGCTTCAAATCCTGACCTTGACATTTTCCAGTCATAAGATTAGGGATGTAGGTATGTTTGTTCATCTCTTTATGCCTCAGTTTCCTAACTATAAATAGGTAATTGTACATAATAGTAGAATTTAGTTCGTAAGATTGTTATGAGACATTACACACTTATATCATTGGCTGGCATATCACAAGTGGCCAGTAAAATCAGCTAGCCTAATTTTTGAGTAATCAGGTGGACTTCTATGTGATAAATATCTGTCTAAACCAGTGATTCTAAAACCTGGAGTTTGTTGAAAACAGGTTATGGAGTCCCACCTCCAGAAATTTTGACCCTGAAGTTTAGGAGGTTAGGATCCTCTATTTCTGACAGCTGGGGCTGCTGGTCTAGGACATACCTGAGACTGTTGCCAGTCTGACTTAGCCACCTTTGTGCCCTCTCCTGCTTGCTCCTACAGGTCGGGCAGTGGCAAGAGGCCACATCTTTTAGAACTTTACTAGAGGGTAAAGTTGCCCTAGTGACCCAATCGATTAAAGCACAGTACTATGAAGCTCTCTGTAGCCACTGCAGCTTTGGTTAGGTCTCCTGCCCAGGGGGTGACCCACATGGCACAGCAGGCCTCTTCTGTCTCCCCCACTGCTCCCTCAGCAGTGCATTTCAGTGGGTCTGCCTGTTCTGCTCCCCATTCTGTGTCTGGTGAATCCTCTCATTCCCCACACCTGTAGCCTGTTCCCCAGTTCTTGTATGCATAAATACATCTTTTTTTAAAAAAAAAAAATTCTTACTGCTATTTTAGAACTTCCCTAGACTTCAGATCTCAGGTGTTTTCCCAACAACCAACTCTATCCTTTTATGAGCTACTTCCTGGTTCTGGAATCTTCCTGATGCAAGCTCTCAGCACAGAGCAACTGACCACCCCTTTGTACCAATCCAGACCTTTTGAGGAAGAAGATAGGATTTTATACAAACATAACTCAAAGGTGACATAACTCAGCATGGCTGTCCCTGCCCCGCCCCCAGACCTCAGTCAGAAGCCAGGTATTTGCTTGAATCTTTAAGTACAGTTACCTGGCCTTTGCTCTTTGAACTCTAGACCTAACTTCTCTTGCCTGGTTCAGGGAATTCACCAGAGTCTGTGGCTTTCTATAATCTTGTGGATTTAATCCATGCTCCCAAATTCCCTTGGAAGGTCTTTTGACAGTCCCCTTTTCTCGAGGAGAGCATCCTGGTTTCCCCTCCAAATAAGCAAGACACCATATTGTGCTTCACTCTCAGGAGAGCTCCTTCATGGTGTTCCTGACCCTGGGTCTGGCTCCTCTAACAAGGCTGCAGCACTAGGCATTTTTCTTAATTTTTCTTCCTAGGAAGAGACCAAAACATGTCCAACCATATGTCTGGCACTTTGTTCGCCCTTGTGCTATTTATTTGATTTTTCTTCACCACCATGCTGTCAAGGTACCTATCTCATTACACTCTCCTTTTAAGCTGACTCTTTATTTTGTTTCCATTTTAGCTCAAGTCCATTACACTAAATACTGTACACATTATTATCCCCTAAACGACTTTACTCAATCAGTTTCAGCTAGCAAGGTCAGGGCTCAGTGGCGGGTTGACTAGCCCCCCCAGTTGGCTCCCAACCAAAACAGCGAATAGTCCCCTCCTTCTCACATCAACACTGCTCCCAGAGGGATAGCGCTTTACGTCAGTGAGGAATGTATTAATTAAAGCAAATGAAAATGCCCTCATTTGTTGTAATGAATTTAGTTATTGCAGGCCATTTTCTATGGGGTTGCCTGCCTGGAAGATGTGCTGAAAAGAATTAAAGGGAAAAAAGACATAAAGTTCCTTACTACCATGAGAGACCTGCTTTTCACCACATTGGCTTTCCCAATCTCCACAGTAAGTACAGAGATGTGTGTAACATGGTGCACATGCCCATGGGAATGGACACTTCTGGGGCCAGGGCTGTGTGGGAGCCCAGTTGGTCAGCCAGAGTAATCATCTGCATAAATGTCCTGTGGGAGGATGTTCCACAGGTCGGAGTCCTCAGAAAATAGGGCACATTAGTAACTAGACTTATCATTAGCTTTTGTGATTATTTGACATAAGATCTTCATTGCTGTCTATTAAGGAAGATTAAAAGGTCTTTCTTAATCAAAGTACAGTTAGATAAGATAGCCTTGTTTCCAACAGGGTGATGGATGAAAGTTGCAGGAGAGAGAGATTTCTTCCCTCTGCAATTCTGTTTCTCTTGCTACAATAAGTGTATGATACTTCTGTAAATGGAAACCATAAAACAAAGAAGGTATGAGACTCTTCATCAAAGTTGGCACATGGAAAACACAACTGAGGAGAGAAGGAGGGGAGAGAGAGATTCAAATACCTGTGTGGGGTGCACATGGAGTAACCTGTTTTATTAAATAAATGGACCATGGGAAGCTGCAAGATAAATGCAAACACAGTAAGCTTTGTTACTATCCATATTTTAATGGCAATGGTCATATTTTCACTCATTAGAATAGGAACAATGTGAGATCAAGCACAACAGCTACCAAGAGGACCTATCGATCTACTGTCTCAGTTCTGCTTGTCCTAGTACTGAGGTTTCAAACTTAAATGAAAAATTCTTCCAAAAGCCAAGGCATTTTTTTTTCTTTTTTCTTTTTTTTTGTTATAACAATACAGTTTCTTCTTCTTCTTCTTCTTCTTTTTTTAGGGCTTAGAAATTGAGTCTGTGAAATTTACAAAGGTTGAAAGAATTGTAGTTTGTTTTCCATCAGTCCATGACTTTATATAATAGAGGACAGATGCTTTGACAAAATTGCCAAGAGGCACAAGAGAGTGGGGATCAACCCAAAGTTCTGAATGAAGGAGGGATCCCACTCTCAGTTAACTAGCTTGTAACTTACTTTGAGGACTTGTCACTTTTCTCTTCCAGCCTTCCTGCTTTCTCTAGCTGTGCCTTTTGAGAAAGCAGCAAGGGCAGTGTAACGCTAAAGTCATTCCGTGTGGGGCTTTCAGCACTCCTGAGACAAGTTTTCTAGAAAAGAGAGAAGTAATCAGTTAAAATGAAATGACTTAATGGTCTGTGAATCCTGTTTATCCACAACCTCAGTCCCTGTCATGATGTCAAATAATTGATCCCTAACTCTCGAGAAAACCCAGAGAAGGTAGATATAGTAAGTCAACGAAAGCATTGTTTTTTTCCTTCATGTGACATTTCTGTATCTCTATAAAATATATGTAAGATATCTTTAAAAGTAGTATCTAGTTTTTCTTTGTTATGCTTTCTTGCTTGTCTTAGAACATTTTAATTGAAAGCAAACCTACTGATGCTATTTTTGCATTTGATTTCCAGTTTGTATTTTTGTCATTCTGGACTCTCTTTCTCTACAATCGAGAACTTGTTTACCCAAAGACCTTAGATGACCTCTTTCCAGTCTGGCTGAATCATGCAATGGTGAGTGAGGGCGCTATTGGGTGAATATAGAAAGCCAATCGCTTCTGCATGAAGAACTCCAAAGTGCTTTATTTATTTTACCAAACTTCTCAACTCCCCAAATCCTGTACTCCTAATCTCTTCATCCCATCCCTATTTATTTAACAAGCACAATGAGAATATGAAAGGAACAAAATTGGTACTATGATTGGAGTTACTAAGAGCAAAGGGGATGTGCAGGTGAGACTCTTCGCCGAGTTGCTTGTGAAGTCACTGGAAACACGTACAACCAACAAGGACAAGAGAATTGCAGGCAGTTGTAATCCTGAAAGAGACAAGACTTCAGGAAAACTCGAATCTCGGAATGGATTAAGAAAGCTTTAAGAATCCACACCAATGTCAAAGAATATACTGCTCAGAATCAGCAGCATCTTAGTTAATGCTCAATCAATACTATTTATCATAAGTAATTTACATTTCTATGAATACATTCCCACTGGATGTGCTATTCCAGCATTTATTTTCTGAGGCGCTGAATAGTAAACAGAGCATGTTCTGAGATATTCAGGCAACTGGTATTATGAATGCCAGTAGGTGACCCAGACAAGCTGAGCTGGAGAAGGGGGTCTGGGTCTGTGATAGAAGGTGGGATTGGGGGTCTGAGTCTGTGGCGTGACACACATGCAATAAACCTCCTTAAGCAGTTTCTCAGCATTTACCAATGTATTCAAGGTTAGTCAGGAGTTCTTAAGGAGGTTTCAGAGTCTGTGAAGCAAATGACATTTTAGAATCAAGGAAAAAGCTAAGAGAGTAGAATACCAAGTCTCCTTAAGTCCAGATCAGTGGCCAATCTTTCCATTATTAACAGCTCACATGGTCACCGATTTTAGGAAGTATCTTAATCCACTCACTCTACCCATTCAGGTATGTCACACCCCAAGCAAAAATGTACATTCACTTCAGATATGTGCTCAGCGAGATACTAATAATTACTCAGCTCAAATACCTAAACTCTGATCTAATTTATAGTTCAGGACTAAAAGCTATATATTAGACAAGTCCTACCTGTAAGGGATTCCTCCTACCACATCTACATTTTTGCAGTTTCTCATTAACATTAGACATGTGTGGAGAATAGTCCTGTTTGTTTGTTTGTTTATTTTTAAAGATTTATGTATTTATGCATACAGAACTAGGGTACAGGCCAGAGGTGTAGGGGCGGTGAGAGGATTCACCAGAGTCAGAGTGGGGAGCAGAACAGGCAGTTTGAAGAAGTGCACTACTGAGGGGAGAAGCAGGTGGGTCAGGAGAGGTTTCCTGGTCCATGTGGTCACCTCTGGGGCTGGGGATTGAACTCGCACAGAAGCAGCTATGGCCAGATTGCAGTGTTATGCTCCAAATCCCTGAGCCACTAGGGAGGGCCAGTCCTGTTTTTTATAATGACACTTTATACGATAAAATGCATGTTCCCTAAATGTGTGTGGTTAGTTCACATGGGCTTCTTTAGATAATGACTATCATCCTGATTTTTACATCCCGTATGTGTGTGTGTATGTACATACATATATATATAGCAGGGAGGTGAAGTGATTTTTGGGGGGCCACTGAGTTCAAAATGGAACAGTCAAGATTTAAATCGAAGGTTAACTCACTTTTTATTGCTTTTGCTACAATAAATACAGAACTTGTGGCTTGATCTGGTTTCATAATTCATCAGTCAATCAAAAGGATGTCACTTTGCTTGATTATCATAGCAAAGTGAGAAGTCTCACTTTTTAAAATATCCCAGATCTCCATCTGTATGCTGATAAATCACAACTCAATTTAAGAAAAATGTAGTGATTTGGGACAACTGATTGAGTAGATATTACTAAAATAAAAAAGTACATTGTTTTCAAGAGCTAATTAACAAGGTAGATACTGTACAACAGAGATACTAAAATACCTAAAGCTTTACAAGTTGTGGGTTTCTGTGGACCTGGCTGGTTGGCCCTTGGTCAACCAAGGAACCTGAATCTGTGCCCGGGGTAGGGCCGAGGGAAGTGGGACAGTGGCAACAAGTAGAGAAAAGGAGGCAGCCTATAGTAGCTCAGATCCAGATTCCATGTGTTTCTGGAATCTTCATTTAATTGGAGAAACTCCTAACAGAGCAATTTCTAGGGATAATGTTGGCATTAGCAAAACCAATATTGGGTGTCTACCCCCAAGCATCAGTGCTGCTTCTTCAGATCATGGCAGTGCTGCCTCTCACCCCTTCCTCAGACGCTATCCCATACCCTGAATGGTTTCTGTGTTATTACATCCTTCTATTCTACTGCCTTAAGGGACTCTCTGCTAACCTCTAAAATACCAGTTTGAACAAATATAGAAATGGTTACTGCAAGGTCAAACTGTTAGCACTTTTCCCACTCTGACAATGTCTTCAGTAATAACCCAAGGAGCAAATACTGGGACCAAACCATGGTAGTAGTAGAGTGATGTCAGCCGTCAGGCTGGGCATTTTGTCCGTGTGGGGCTGACCCAGCTCTTAAAGGGACTTGTACTCTCCTACAATATACAATTGGTTGCTGTACATAGCCTGCATCATGCTTCTCTCAAAAGATCTTCCC
>NW_004567147.1:1529355-1542325 GCF_000260355.1 Condylura cristata | reverse complement strand
CGTCAGGTCTGAGAGTCTTTCATCCAACCCTTGTAGCTCATTTGAGACCGGTCCCTGGTATAGGACCTTTCAAAGCTGACTAACATATCTAGTTCAGACTATTCAGAACAGATAGTAACATGAGTGAGAGGCTTGCAGACACCATGGGTTGACTGCCATTTGCTAATGCCTAAGAGCTGCCACGTGGGCCAGGCTATTTATTTCCAATAGATCACCCTGTTTATTGCTAAGCGGTTCTTCATGAAAGAAGGGTCAGAACAGCAAAGTATCCCTCCGGGTTTTGCCAGGAAAACATTAACTCCTCAGGTCATATCTCAATGACTATAGGAACCAAAGGAGACAGGTTTAGATCGTAGTAAGAGGACTCAGGAACTGAGAAAATTCTCAGATTCTAACCTGAAGGGAGTTAAAGAACATTTTTCTCTGGAAAGCAACCTAAATTGTTTAGGTTATTTCAAAGGAGAGGTGATATAGAGCAAAAAAACCCTCAAAACCCTTTTACACTTAAAAATAATGAAAGAGTTTGTGTTCAGGTGCTTTATAAACTATTAAAGGCTATAGAAATGTAAACTATTATCATGTAAAACTCTCAATCCATAATCACACATTTTAGAACTAGAAAGGTTTTATGAATATTGATGAAGCTTCGAAACAATTTGTGCTTAAGATGTAGGCCTTACCTTGACTCTAGTGCTACCAAATATAGCTACTTTATTATTTAATGTGGTGTCACTTATTCATTTGGAAAAAATAGTTACATGCGTAACCATGTGATAGATATTTGACAAGGGTTTTGATATCTAGTACCCTTTAATCAAGTTAAATCTGGTATACATACACAGAGTTGAAATAAAATAACAATCACTGGGCCCTCCCTGGTGGCACAGCAGTAAGAAGTTAAAGCTGCTTCAGCATGAGTTCGATCCCCACCCGGAGGTGACCCAGATGGTGCGTCAGACCTCTCCTGGCCCACCCACTGCTCCCCTCAGCAGTGTACTTCTTCAGCCGGCCTGTTCTGCTCCCCACTCTGTCTCTGGTGAATCCTCTCACTGCCTCTGCAACTCCGACATGTACCCCAGTTATGTATGCATAAATAAATAAAATCTTTTTTTTAAAAAAAAGGTAACAGTTACTAACACTGGATATTGACATAAGTATTGCCACACACTCGTGTGTATGACTGACAGATGAATGACATGAACAGGACAGCTTCTCTGTTTCGTGTCCTGGCTTGGCTGTGACCTCTTGGTGAGTCATAGCTGAACAGCCTGGAAGGCCTTTGTGTCTTCTTCAGGTGCTGCTGAGGAGTCACAAAGCCAAGAGACTCTAAACCTTCCCATTTCTTCTTCAGCCATAGCATGCAAGATGTTGCCTATCACTAAACTCAGACCCGTCTCAGAGTTCTTCTCCCACTCATATAAGCTTGGTGTGAACTCTGGAAGCTTCTAAGTAGAGGTGAATCTGACTGAGAAAAGATCAAGCCCTGGCACATCAGCCCCAAGGAGCACCCTTGTACTCCAGCATTACAAACACCTTCTCTGCCCCTTCCTGGGTCCTCACCTCTGCCCTGTTCAAGGGTGAGGAGACACAGGAGGCATGGAAACACAATCTAGATGGTTCTGGATAGCTCAGTGGTTTTCACTCTTTAAGGAAATGAACTTTTTGTGAACCTGAGGCAATCTATGAATCCTTCCTCAAGGAAAACACAAATACCAATAAATTTTTATAATTTTAGTTTTATTGACTCTCAAAATTCCATTCATGGGCTTCACAGTCAGATCTCCTGATATAACTGAGCATACATTTGAAAAGAGGGCTAATGCTGAGTTTAAATCAAAAAGACAAAATCAAGAACTATTCATTTTTTAAAAATGAAGTCATTCTGGGCTTAGTGCTGTTTTCATCTCTAGGGAGTGACAAGAGAAACACGTGATATGGTCCCTAACCTCAAGAAGTTTAAATTATAGTTATTATCTCTCTCATCATAAATATATGTATATTAATCCATATATATATACATATTCTAGCTAACATATGACATGTGTGATATATGTTCTACATGCATTGTGTGCATATATATTACATATACATACATAATTATATACATATATTAAGCAAGCCATTTGGCTTTAAGTTATAGAAGTGCTAAAAAGCATTTCTAGAGTGCCTAATATGCACAAGGCCCTCTGTAGGAGCTGAGGATGCACCCATAAACAAGACTATAAAAAATACCTATCTTTGTGAAGCATAATTCTCCACATGCATTATTCTAGTGGTGAAGACAAATAATTAGCCTATAATCAATGAGTGAATGAGCAATACAAATAGTAGAAATGCCAAAACTGATACTAATTCAAGGTAAAGGAAGAGTGGTGTGAGTGAGTGTGTGTGTGTGTGTGTGTGTGTGTGAGAGAGAGAGATTCTGATAGAGGGTCAGTCAGTCAGTGGCGAGGGCATACCTCTGTGGTGAGCTGGGTAAGGGGAGGACAGGCCACAGGAAATTCAGGGAGATGTTCCCTCGGGCCAACAGAAGAGGAAGTACCAGGATCCTGAGAGAAAATTCTGGCATCTTTAGGAAACAGCCAGATGACCATGCGACTGGTTCAGACTGAGTAAAAGTGACAAGGTTTGGTCTGTAGCCAGAGTTGGAATTATGCCTCACATTTTTTATAAGGAGTTAGGATTTTATTCTGACTGTGATGGGGAAAGACACTTTTTCGAGGAGGACTTACCAATTGTAGAGCACTTTCTATGCTAAAATAATATAAACTTCAGGTAGATACATAAGAGTGGAATTGCTGGGTCATAGGGTAGATCTTTTTTCTTTCTAAAATTATTCATTTGCTTGCATTGTTGTTTATTTTTGTGCAGATTCGGGCTCTCCCCTCAGGTCTAGTCCCTGTAGTTCTCCCATCACGACAGCACCTGTGTTCTCCCCCCCACACACACCGTTGTGACTCCTCTCCCTCCCCTCCTTGTGTGCTTTCAAGTTTTATCTTTTCCTGATTTTTTTGTTCAGTTTCTCTATATTGCACATATAAGAGAAACCATCTGCTATTTATCTTTTACTCTCTGAGTTATTTTGCTTGGTCTAATCCCACCCAGCTCCATCCACATTGTCCCAAATGACATGCGTGTATCTGATTGCTGAGTAGTAATCCACTGTGTACCCATTCCCCCAACTTTTTGATACATCTCTCTATTTTGGGACATTTAGATTGTTTCCACAGCTTAGCTATTGTAAATAATGTTGCAGTATATATTAGGCATATACAGGTTACCTTTTGAATTAGTGTTTTAATGTTCTTTGGTTAGATTCTTAGGAGTAGAAGAACTAGATCATATAGTAAATCTATTTTTAGTGTTGCTGGACAGGAGATATATTTTCATTGTTTCAAGAAATCTCAATATTGTTTTCCATAGGCACTGGACCAATCTGCATTCCCACCATAGCATACTGTAAGAGAGTGTCTTTTTCTCCACATCCTCACCAACACTTATTTCTAGTCTTTTTGACATGGATCATTCTCACAGGTGTGAGGTGGTATCTAATTGTGGTTTTGCTTTGCATTTCCCTGATGGCAAATGATGACTTTTTCATGCATTTGGTGGCTATTTACATGCCTTCTTTTTGCTCACTTTTTGATTAGGTTATTAGTTTTCTTGTATGAGTTCCTTGTAACCTTGGATGTCTGACCCATGTCAGGTGTATGACGTGTGAATATTTTCTCCCATTTGGCAAGATGTTTTTTTGTTTGTTTTAATGACAGTGCATTTCACTGTGTGGAAACATTTTAGTGTGATGCAGTACCACTATTTACTTTTGCTTTTGTTTCCCTCACATCTTTGAGATATGTTCTTAAGTGCATATAAATATATGTATGTATATATGGTTTTATATAATACATATATTATAGCATGTTGAATAATCCGATGTTACATTTCAATTTCATATTCACTGCTATGTAGAAAATGAACTCTTTATGAGTGGGCACAGTGATAGAGTGATGGGAGTGGAGAGGGGTGAAGCTGAGTTAGGAGGGTATGCACACGGCAGTAGGAGACAGGGACTGGAACTTGGGATATGATGGTGGAATCAAAGTACTTGTGTCCAGGAAAGATAATGATAGAGCCAACAGAGTTCACAAAACTGTGGCAAAAAAGGTGAAGATAAGGTTTTCTGTTTAAAACACGGGGAAAGGATTGGATAAAGATCCCATGTGGAGGACAGGGATTAAGGAGAAAAATTAATTGGCATGTTTGAGATGCCTATTAGACAACAAAGTTTAGATGCAAATATAAAGCTGGGCATGTGAGCCTTGGGGATATTTGTGACTAGTTGCATAAATTGAGTTGCCTTCATCATAAAGATTGTTATCATAACTAAATCAAGTCACTAAGAGATATATGGTTAGAGAAGATAGATATCCCTGGACTAAGTTTTATAACATCTCAATGTTGAGTGAGAAGAAAAGCAGGAAGACCCAACAAAATGAGATTGAATGTGAGATAGCAATGAATTAGGAGGAAGCCCAGCATAATTTAGTCTTCTGTAAGTCAAGTATAAAATACTTCCAGTAAGTAAGAGGAAGTATTTATGTGGACAGCTGCTGGCAGGTCAAATTAAGATTACATTGTGAGATGAGCCAGAATTTTCCACTGGATTTGGCAATAATGAACTCTCTGTTGACTAATTTATGAATAGTTTGATGGCGTTAGCTAGGTAGAACCTAGGTAATGTCTGTATTAACAACCTGTTGCTGCTGTAACAAACTAACATAAAATTAACTGGAACATTAATTAATTACTTAAAACCACACATATGTGTTATATTATGGAGCTGGAACTCAGAAATTCACATTGGGCATCATGAGAGAAAATCACATGATTTTCTCAGTTGAGTTACATTCCTTCTGGAGGCGCTAGAGAAGAATCTGTTTCTTTATCTTTTCACTACAGTCTGTGTTCAAGAATTATCTTGGACAATTTTCTACCACAGAAAAGTTGTGCATTGGAAAGAGAAAAGGCAACTGCTGACAGTGACAGCAAACAACTTTGGGAAGTAACTTGTCATGTGACTAATGAGGGTCGAGACACACCAGTGAAGCTGATTTTGGATGCTTCAGGGTCTATACCTCTGGGAAGATTCTTTTTCAAATCACCTGGGCAAAAATGACAATGAAATCAATTGCTACATCCTGAAACTTACTTGAATATCTTTCAGGTTTAATAACTACAGTGTAATTTATGGGTCATTTCTTGTCTTAAAACACTTTCTAGCCATCGATTTATTCACTCCTAATTCACTTCCTTACCGAAGATGGGTTAGCCTCTCCAACAGCCTTCTCCTGGGAAACACTGAGAAGTTAAATGAATGCCTAAGGCTCAGCAGTGAAATCAGATGCTAAACTGGGATTAGGGAGCAGAATTAGCTGAGTAAGGACAATGAAGCCACCTGCTGCTCAGGAAGTCTTAAGGTAAACAGGAGGTGGTGGTGATGGACTGCCAGGACATAACCAGTCCACTTAGGTTTTCCATATTAGAACCAAGCCAATGCACTGCCTGCTTTTTTCATCTCTTGATTTCATCTCAGAAATCAGAATGGCAAAAATATATCTACTCTTTATTAAAAAAATCCCAACTTAGAGAATTTACAGAGTGTGCTGAAGTGATTTGGTTTTATAATTCTATTATTCAGTGTTTTTTTCTGGTCATCAACAGACTGCTTTTAAATTAGAGTGCCAGTAAAAACTACACCCCAAATTTCAAAATCATGGACATAGGTATGTAGTGATCAGAAAAACATATATGTGTTTAAGCAGCTACTTGGAATTTGAATAATTGAAATTATTTGGCACCCTTGAGGAATTGCAGGTGGTCTCCCCTTTAATGGGATATAATTAATCCTCACTTCCATGGCAACAATGTATAATATTACCAATCTGAAGAGTGACTGTGCTGGAGAATAAACAGGATCAAGAAACTAGTAACAAATGATTCTAACCTCACTTGAGAAGCCAAGAGAAAGAAGGAAAATCTAAGTGAGTAGGAAATGCTAAAGAACCATGATTTTCAAACAGGCATGAAAATTTCTGAGAGTAGTCTGTCGGTGGCAATGCCTTCTTGGCTAGCTTTCAACGATTAAAAGATTAATTCCTTTTAAAATTTATTTATGCATCCAGAACTGGGGTATAGGCCCAAGCTGCAGGGGTGGTGAGAGGATTCATCAGCCACAGACTGGGGAGCAGAACAGGCAGATCGAAGAAGTACACCGCTGAGGGGAGCAGCAGGTGAGGCATGAGAGGTCTGTCGTGCCGTGTGGGTCACCTCCCTGGCCGAGGATTGAACTCTCGCTGTAGTGGCTGAGAACAGCTTCACATTGCTGCACTTTAACCCATGGTGCCTCCAGGGAGGCACACAGGTTACTTCTTTTATCAGAACAAGTGCAGAAAAGCCCACATCGCGCTTCTAGTTGCTTTGTAACTGCACAGGCAGACACTGCGATAATAGCAGAGAACCATTCTTACCTTGAACATGCAGGCAGACTTTGGCCAGTCCCCATCTCTCTTTTTCCGATTTCTTCTTTTCTGCCTGCAGAGCATGTACAATAAGGAATTTGAGTTTTCCAGGGTCCTATGTCTTCTCATTTTCATGTCCTGGGAACACCAGTCAATAGAATATGTCTGCAGGACATTGTCTAATCTTCTTTATTAATTCTTTATTGAATTAAATTTGATATGTAACACTATGTAGATTTCAGATGTATGATAAAATGACTCAATAATTTTATAAATTGCAAAATTATTGCCACAATAATCACTACTATACACACCACAAAATGAATCACCACTCATCTGCATATAAAATTAACTTTTAAGATTAACTTTCTTGGCAGCTTTCAAGTATGCATCACAACATTACTGACCATAGTCACCATGTTGTAAATTGCACACTCTGGCTTTATTTTATAACTGAAAGCTTGTAACTGTTGATCTGCCTCACCTAGTTCTCAATCTTCCTTCCCTCTGGCAATCTGCTTAATTATGAATATTTAAAAACAGAACCTAATAGAGGGCCCCCCCTGGTGGTGCAGCAGGTTAAATAACAGCACCAAAAAGCTAAAGCCACTTCAGCACGAGTTCCATCCCCACCCTAGAGGTGATCCACATGGCACAGTAGACCTCTCCTGTCTCGCCTGCTGCTCTCCTCAGCATTGTACTTCGTCTATCAGCCTGTTCTGCTCCGTACTCTGGCTCTGGTGAATCCTCTCATTGCCCCTACTCCTCTGGCCTGTACCCCAGTTCTGTATGCATAAATAAATGAATCTTAAAAAAAAAAAAAAGAAAAACTAATAGAGAATAAAATTCTCTATTTTTGAGGGTTTTTTTAATTTAAAATTGTCTTTTTGTTCCCAAATATAAATTAAATAATAGGGTAGTTGTCTTTGTCATAATTTGCTTAGCATAATTTCCTCAAAGTCCATGTTGTCAAAAGTGGTAAGATATCACTTCTTTTATAGCTCAGTAGTATTTCACTATATGTATATCTCATCTTTTTTATCCATTCATCCATCAATAAACACAGGCTTTTTCATATCTTGACTGTTGTAAATAATGCTGTTATGAATGTAGGTATGTGCATAGTCTTCTTGATGGTGACTACATTAACCCACATATCACACACCTACCATATGAATTTCTAGCTCTTGAGTTTCTGTATTCTCAGTCTACTGACTCTGGTATTAGGTTAACAAAGTATTATAAAACATGTCAGTCAAAATATGAATATGAATTAGACTGTCACCCTCTCCCAATCTGTTGGAAAAGCAATGTCTACATACTACTTGTCTTGCTAACTTCTTCCTATATTGCACCATCTCTTCCAACCTCCAGCCAACCTTATTTACTTCGGGCTTCACCCTCTTTCTATCATCTTCAAGCATTCACTGGCTTTGTACCAGTTTTCTCTAAAATGTTACACTATAGGGAAGCTAAAGAGGAGAGGGGACATAGGAACAAAAAAAAAAAAAAGCTCTTTCTCCAGGGAACTCATGTTTGTGAAGCCATGCAAGAGAAATGACTGCCAGACATTGTAAAAAGTTTGTGAAAATTGAGAGTCCTATTTTTATGCTCAATGAGTCTACATTTAGTGCTTAGTGTATGCTTGCAATCTTTTAAAGGATTGCTATCTAAAGGTGCTCCAGATGCTGTTAGAGAACAGTTCCACCAGCACAAAAATGTAGAGACAGGTTGCCTCATACTCTATCCACTCAAAGAATCAGCTGCCTAATTGTGAATATTTAAAACAGAACGGAAACCAATGTGCTATCATGATATCAGGCATGATGATCCAGGGTGAAAGGGCAAAGCCATTGCTTGAAAGGCTAGTCAGTAGATCATCTAATGATCCTTTACTCTACCAGATACTAATATGATGCTATTTCCCCTGTTTACCCATTTCACAGATGACAGCAAATATTCTTTTTTAGCAATGAGAAGCAGAGATACTAAATACTTAACCTATCAAATAGTAGTTGATAAAAGTCTTTGTCTATAATCAGCCTAGGGAGTTGAGTTTAAAGCTTATATGTGGAAACATTCTAATTAATATTCATATTTTGTCTGACACATTTTATAATACTTTGCTAGCCTAATACCAGAATCAGTAGTATTAAACTTTCATTATGATCACAGAAATTGTAAGTTTGGCCAAAAAAAAAAATGTTAGAGAAAATATTTGTTAAATGATATTTAACAAGCAACTGGAATATGACCTGCATATCAAATAAAAATAAAAATAAAAATGGTCTTTTTTGAGGTGGTGACTTTTAGAACGTGGTGTGGGTCATCCAAGACATATCTAGGTATGGGTTACCAGGAAATAGGTCATCTTTGAATTCCATTCTAGCCTTATAAGTGTTCTAGCAAGGGATTAATTTTTAGGAAAACGTGTGCAAGAGTTTGATTTCCAAGTTCAAATTGGGGCTAATAGAAACAGAATTTCTAAACTCATATCTAACTTGCAAAAATGACTGATTTCAGTTATTTTCTCTTTGTTTATTTTTTACTTCATTGAAGAATTGACTGAAGTAGCAGAAAAATCTCCATTTTGGCCCCATTTCTCTCACTATTTTGCAGTGTGATTTTGGAAAATTTAATAGATTTTAAACTAATAGATTTTTTCAAATAGGTGTATTTCATATTCTAATTATCAATGATGTTATTAATAGTAAGGAAAACAAGATGTATGTAACATAAGAGCTGTCAGTGATAAATAGTGACCTGTGTCCAATTGTGGACAACTGTGAATCACTTATCATTCCTTCTCCATTTTCTGCACTGCAGGATATAAACCTGAACCACAAACAGTTCCTAGAATCCCTGTCACCTGATTCCAGGTGAGACAGCCAATGAGAGTGATTCTCACGAGATATGGAAGATACCTGTATTCTCCAATGACAGGTGAATACATGTGCAGGAAGATTGCAGCTTCTGAACCAGCACCAGTCAGTCACATACTTGATAGTATAACTGAGGTCAACTGAGGTCAAAGGTGATGGCTCCTGGAACTTTTGGGATTTACCGCATCTCTTTACCTAGAAATTGTCCCCTTCTAGCAGAGGTATTCCTGACATTTTCCAAGGTCCTTCCTGAAGGTCTAAATTTCAAATATGTTCCTTTAAAAAATTTCCCATGTGTCTCTTTGTTCCTGCTGGAATCCAGATTGACACATGACTATAAAGTTTAAGCTTCTTTCCCAAACCATGGCCATAACATGAGGAAGAAGTTATCCACTGAAGGAAAAGAGTCCTGAGTGACTTGTTTCTGGTTATAAAGTAGAACACGAACCTAAATGCACAAAAGTAGGTGAGTAGATAAAGAAGATCCAATTCTTGGTGTAGATACTCAATGGAACACTACTCAACAACCAAAAAGGATAAACTCTTACTCTTGTAGCAACATGGATGGAGCTGGTAGGGATGACAATAAGTCAGAAGGAGAAAATAAGTGCCAGGTTTTATCACTAATATATGGAATACAGAGAAAACAAATGAAATAAAAGACAAACTTATAAAATAAGCCTTAAGGGCCCTTCCTTTTGGCACAGCAGATTAAAGCACAGCACTAAGAAGCTAAAGCTACTTCAGCACAAGTTCGATCCCCACATGGCACAGCAGACCTCTCCTGACCCCTCCACAGTGTACTTTGTCAGTCTGCCTGTTCTGCTCCCCTCTCTGTCTCTGGTGAATCCTCTCACCACCCCTGCATCTCTGGGCCGTACCCCAGTTCTGTATGCATAAATAAATAAATCTTTAAAAAAACAAACAACAACAACAAAAAATAACCCTTAAAAGGTGACTACAGAACTGGCATGGGGTGGGGTGAACGGTAAGAACAAAGACAGAAGGAAGCACAGTGGACTATGGGTGATTTGTACTAGTAACTGAAGTAGTAACACCTGATGGGGAGATCCTAATATCACCTCAATTAGAAAGAAAGAAAGAAAAACAGAGAATGAAGGAAGGAAGAGAGGCTGACACAAATAAGCAACAAACAATTATAAAATATGATATGTTGAATAAAACATTGAAACATATATTTTTTTTAAGATTTATGTATTTATGCATACAGAACTGGGGTATAGGCCAGAGGTGCATGGGCGATGAGAGGATTTACCAGAGACAGAGTCGGGAGCAAAGAAGGCCGACTGATGAAATACCTGCAGTGGGCAGGTGAGGAGAGATCTGCCGCACCATGTGGGTCACCTCCGGGGCGGGGATTGAACTCATGCTGAAGTGGCTTTAGCTTCTTAGTGCTGTGCTTTAACCCGCTGTGACACCAGGGAGGGCCCGAAACATACAATTTTTAATGCTTGATGTTTTGACAAGAACCGAATGGAAATTCCCAAAAAACTAAAATAAAACAGAAGAGGAACTAATGAAGAGAGTGAGGCACAAGCAATATTTAGAGAAATAATCACTGATGATTTCTTGGAACTCAAAAAATAAATAAGTAAATAAGAAGAATCCTCAGATTTAGAGAAGTACAACAGAAATGCCACAAAGAACAGGAAACAGACATCTGGGCAACTGTGTGACATGGCAGCAAACTAGACCAACAGAAATCCCTAAAAACAGTCAGTTAATAAAAAGGGCTTCCTAAAAAGAAACTACTGTTGACTCATAACTGATTTCTCAAAAACAACAAAGAAGTGAGGAGACAGTAGAAAAATGGTTTTGAAGTTTTGAAGGAAAAAATTTAAAAACCTGTCATTGTCTTTACTCACTGGAAGTATTTTTCTTACACAGGGTAAAAAACACTTTCAGACACACTAAACCAGACTTTACCACCCACAGACTGTCAGTAAGGAAATGTAAAAGGACATACTTCAGGAAGAAGCAAAGGAGCTCTGAGATGCCAAAAGCAAGGAACTTGTCTGCCTTATGGCCACTTTTTTAAAAAAGAATAGATGAAAATGGAGAGTATGGAGTAAATGGATGAAGGAATTCTAAGTTCCCTTGGACTGGTGCTGGGAAGGGGCTAGATTACTAATCTTTCCCAAATGACGTCAGTTTGTATAAATCTAACAGCCACCAAAATGATAGAAATAGATGGAGTGACTTCCACAGCAGTAGAAAAGGAAAACGAAAACTAAAACTAAAACAACTGATGAGAGTCAGAAGCTGTGGTCAGAGGTTGTCTAAGGTGCAGCAATCGGCATGGCTGCAGGTCCTGGGAAGTGTCCCCTGTGAATGTGGTGGAAAGGACTGGGGCAGGCGAAGTACCCTCCCCCTTGACATCATGTCTACTGTTCTGAAGGCACAGATCGCTAAATGATGCCACTAATATCTAATTGTGTTATTTCAAAGAATGTGTAGTCAGACATGGGGGAGTGTTATGGAATATTGGAAGGTCAGAATACATTTGAGAGGAAATTGCAGTTTTCGAAAGAGCTAATGATGAAGGAATCCATTTTGTTCATCCCTTTACTAGGGGCAAGAGTTCTGGTTCCCTACAGCCTTTTCCACAGCCTGCTATTTAATAACACTAAATTGTGATTATGGATGAATTTGGGGAAATGTTCTCCTTTCCAGTCCTTGCAGCTGTCCCTGGAGGGAAGTCCTACAGAGCTTCCTGACAATTAAGGCTCTTGATCATAATGTGATCATCAAGTTGCTCAAGTTACCTGCTTGCTGCACTGGCAATTTAGCAACTAAACCCAAGTTTGCGTTTCTTTATATTCCCCTACCTGCTATTTGTTTAGCGTGCATAGAATTACAGTGTCAAGGGTGGGTTTTAATGTCCCCAAGATGCTTGATTTACTTTCTTGTTGATACCGATCCATCTGGAAATGCCTCATCTACACCTACAGGCCCACTCCCTAAGGAGAGGGTGAAGTGCAAGTCCTATCTGCAATCAGGGTCTTCCCAAGACAGATTTAGCCAGAAAGTAATTTTTTTTTTTTTTTGCCCTCCCCCAAGCTACCTAATGCCCCTAGGGGAGACTTTGCCAAAGAGGTACATTTTTTACTTTCTCCCCTCCCCCCAATTTCCCTGTCCCTTCTATTCTTACAAGTTAGATTGGGCCATTTTGCCCGTTTAGCATAAGCTTCACTGGGGACAGGATGTGAGCCCTTTCTGATACCTGGTCTCTATAGCCAGTCTTTCCAAAAGACCATCCTATGAGGAGACGAAAGACATGGAAAACAGCGAGATTTTTCCTACATCTAAAGCAGTGGTGAAACTAAAATTATAACCATTTTCCTCATTCTACCCTGATTTGGAGGGTGGGGGTGGGGTTGGGTAATTAAAGTTCCCTTCAGGGCTCTTCCTGGTGGCACAGGGGGTTAAAGCACAGCACTAAGAAACTAAAGCCACTTCAGCATGTGTTCAATCCCTGCCCCAGAGGTGACCCACATGGCGCGGCAGACCTCTCCTGACCCGCCCGCTGCTCCCCTCAGCTGTGTACTT
>NW_004567147.1:1524192-1528890 GCF_000260355.1 Condylura cristata | reverse complement strand
CCCCCACACTCCCCCTACCTCCCCGCTCTGACTCTCTCCATATACTGTCTCCAGCTAAGCTCTCCTTTGAATGGCAGCTTTATCTCTCTAACTCAGCCTTCTTGGCCTTTACAGACAGAGCTATGGGCATGTTACAGGCATCTCTGAGTCAACTTGTCCCCAGATGGGAAAATGATGCTCCCCCCAGCCAAAGCTGGCCTGGGCTCCTCCACCCCAGAAAATGGAACCCCCATCATCCCAATTACTCAAGTCAGAAAACAGCACTGACCTGGCCACCTCACTGCAGTCTAACACCCTCCTTTCTAATCCATTAGTTAATCTTGTCCAGTCTCCCTGCAAAACATGCAGCAAATCTATGTACTTTCTAGCCCCACATCCAACAATCTTGGTGTCCACCTGCATGTCTCGTGTCTAAACCAGGTGACACCTCCAAGCTGATCCTCCTGCTTCCATCCTCAGCCTTCTCCATGTAGCAGCAAAACACATAGGAGCGGTGTGTCTCCTCCCTGCTACTCAGCGGTGACTTCACATGACACTTAGCTTCCCCTCTTTCTTTTGGTCCATGATATCTGTGGGCCTGATAAACCAGGTTCACAGGCTAGTCCTCTGAACTCTGTTTGATCTCTCTTCCCTCCCCCAGTTCTGGCCTGATTTGTTCCTGCAAACAGGACCTTTGCACATGTTGCCCCTGTTGTCTGGAATGTTCTCCACCTGCTCTTCCATGGTTCTCTCTTAACTTTCAGAATCCAGCTTGAACATGATCTCATAGAATGGCCTTTTCTGACTACTTTAATTAAAGTGTGTCCCTCCACTCTTCCTCCTAAGCATAGATTCCTCTTTGTTTTCTTTATATCTTGGTTAGTATCTGTGGTCATGTCTATTATTTGTCGAAAATCTTGCAAATTAGGCTATAAGCAGTTCAAGCACAAGAACCATGTTGGTTTGCCACTTAATCGCCAACATCGCATAGAGTACCTAGCATGTGGTAGGAGCTTAATGAACATTGTTGGATGAATGGAATAAATCTCTTACTCTTATAACTTGTCTGTGCCGTTGACTGCATTCAGAGTCCTTCGTTAAGGACATAAATGTTGTGGTTTGAGGGGTAGAGGAAACCGCTGTCTTTAGAGACTGAGTGGCACTATATGCTTTGAAAACTTTGAGGTGCTCTTTGTAAAGAAAATTAGAAAACGGCCCTCCCTGGTGCAATGGGTTAGAATGCAGAACTGCAAACTCGGGGCAACTGCACCAGTGTGAGTTCGATCCCCGGCCCTGGAGGCGACCCAAATGGCTTGTCCCCCTTAGCAGTGTACTTCATCAAACTTCCTGTTCTGCTCCCCACTGTGTCTCTAGTGAAGCCTCTCACTGCCCCTGCACCACTGGCTTGTACCTCAATTCTATATGAAAATAAATAAATAAATCTTAAAAAAAAAAAAAGAGGGTGCAGAGGGTTAAAGCACAACACTGAGAAGCTAAAGCCACTTCAGTATGAGTTTGATTCCCACCCGCCCTGGAGCTGAGCCACATGGCTCACAGACCTCTCCTGACATGTCCACTGCTCCCCTCAGCAGTGTACTTCGTCGATTCGCTGTTCTGCTCCCCACTCTGTCTCTGGTGAACCCTCTCACTGCCTCTGCACCTCTGGCCTGTGCCCCAGTTCTGTATGCACAAATAAATAAATCTTTTAAAAAGGAAATTTATAAAAAAGGAAAATTCTAGAATGATTAATGGTAGCTTAACATATTTGCAGGGCTTTAGATTTTTATATCTGAAAAAAATATTAGTGACTCAATTATGTTCAAAGGCATGCACAGAGTCACAACGATTATATACTTTGTTAAGCCAGAGATGAAGTTTGTTTTCATTAGGACTGT
Organism: Condylura cristata; assembly: GCF_000260355.1. NCBI lineage: Eukaryota > Metazoa > Chordata > Mammalia > Eulipotyphla > Talpidae > Condylura > Condylura cristata. The sequence continues at coordinate 1,527,016 of NW_004567147.1, read as the reverse complement.
GGCTCAAAGAGGGATGCACTGAGGCAGAATCATGTTCAACCTTATCCTTTTCTCTTGTTACCACCATTTTCAGATGTTGATTAGGTAACTGAGTATTAGTGTTTTCTAAGAGAGTTCAAAATTATTGCATCAGAGAAGAAAAGTATAAAATGTTGAAATTAAAAAGAAGAAACAAGACATACCCATGGAGGAAAGGTGGCCAAATAAAAAAGGAAGACTGCAGGTGGGGGTGAGGGGACTTAGTCCCTCCACTACCGTGACAATGAGTGATCAATTTCTCCCCTCCTCTTTATTACTCTAATAGCACATAGACCTTGAGAGATACGCTTGATAACATCAACCAAGATTACTCAGTGGTGGGCAAAATGTCGAGGAACAGAGTGTGTTAGTGTATGAATCCTTGAATGTGGATTCCACCAATAGAAATGATGCAAGTTTTTTGGTAACTTCCATGAAGTTCAGTAGTAATCAACTCTTTTTACTTGGAAGACTGAATAAAGTAATATCCTCATAAAGGCCAGGGGATAATTGAATATTTTAATTCCTTAATAGAAAGAAATTTTGCCAGTGAAAATTCAGATTTCACATTACACCAGACCAAAAAACCTGTGACCCAGAATGTTCTGCTAGCATAGACTGGTTGGGAATACAAGTGTGTACATTTTCAGTGTCTTTCTCCAAACGTATCTAGGGATTCATAAAAGCTACATTTCATGGCTCTGGGGCACGAAGGAATTTTATGGCCTTTTGGGAAATTTTGCTTTGTTTTTATAAAGTAGACCACAAGAAGGAAGTGAGTCAAATTTCTTGGAAAGATTTTCTCACTGCCTCAGGTTTGCTTTCTTGGTAGTGTTCAATGGATTCTGAACAAACAGACTTGTCCTGAGTGTATTTTCTCAAACTTTCTATTTACAAACTGGTACAGATGTCCACTTGAAACTGTCTGTAAAGGCCTGGAAATGACATGGTCTGTGGGTCTTCACCTGTGTGCTCTTATGTGTAAGGAACAGTCCAGACTCAGCATGCAACAATGGGGTTAATTAACAAAGGAGAAACTGGAGAAAAGGAAAGAGTTTCTGATGTCTGGTTAGCCTACCCCAGCTACTGTCTGCAGTGTCCAGTAGTTCAGAGCAAAGTTTCCTCATGCAAGATGGCACTGTCCCTTTTTGAGAGCCTGGAGGTGGTGGCACACTGGTAACCAGTGGACCAGTATGAAGCTTCTGGTGGCAGCAGGAGGTGATCATAGGTGGTGCTACTGAGGTGGGACTACAGCAGCGAGAAACACCAACCTGGGAGTCTGGCTGGATAGTGCTGGATGCCGGACTGGACGGTCCTGGAGATAACAGCATCAGGAAGTGGTGCTGGAGGACCAGAAGTTGTGGACAGCTATTACAGATGGTTACTGGTAGGTACTGGTCAGACGGCAGCAGTACACAGGCATAGCATTAAAGGCCATAGAGATGCCTGGCATAAGCCTACAGCAGACAGCTCTTTTAGAGAAACCAGACAGACAGACCAGTGGTGCCATGAGTACATTCGGTCAGAGTTGGGGCCAGAGGCTGAAGCAGCAGTCAGACTGCAGTATGAAGCAGATATCAGATGCAAAGTTCTTCAAAGGACAGTGATCTATTGAGGTTTATAGAGGCCTAGAGAGGTCTTGAAGGTATTGGAGTTCCGTGTGGTGGGGAGGGGTGTCTAAGAACCTGTCCGAATCCCCTGAAACCAGGTTATATCCCCTATAATATACCTGCCTTTCAAGTCGGACAGCTCCAATTACAATTCTAGCTGTTTGGTTGGTGCTGATTGGTCCATTTATAATTCCTGAATGATTTCAAAAGTCTTGAATGGCATTGGTGGGAATTTGAACCTGACTGGTCTGGTGGGAGCTTGAACTTCATTGGTCCATTTTCAATTCCATCATGGTATTCAAAATGGAATTTCAGCCAGTGCATCCAAACCTGCCCTAAGCTGAGGTCAGGGGGTTTCATGCAGGTGGTGGCCCTACAGAGGAGCTTGGATGAGAGCATACCTGGCTGCAAAGGCAGGCTTCAGTGGGGCCTGGTGTTCACATGAGCAGTGGGACATGGGCTTGGGCTTGACATGGCATCTAGGAGCCCCAGGATCTGTCCCGGGCCACATGTGGAGCTGGGGTTCAGGCACTCCAGGAATCTCTCTCTCTCTCTCTCTCTCTCTGAGGCTTGCGCTGGGGCTGGCTTTCAAACTAGGCAGCTAAGGTAGACTGTATCAAATTCAGTTATGTCCGAAGGAATCATGGGACTCCTGTTATATAACCTTCTTTGGGGTTTGACAATGGGCACTGATATCCATAGAGACCATCACTTTTGCTAAACTTTGCCCCAGTACTTAGGGGTTCCAAGGTGCAAGTCTAAGAATTCTGTAGACAGGAAGTAGAAATCTAAGATGTAGAGCACTACGCAAAAGTTGTAGTATTTGCTCATTAAAACGGAATAAACAAGATGAGAAGGAGCTAGCTCCTTTGTGTTCACCATAACCTTCTCATCCCTAAAACCAGTCTTAACACCATTCCTCAACTTTTTTCTTATTTTATTTTTATTATTTTATAACAGTTTATTTTTACATCATTTTGTACTTTTTTTTGCCATCTCAATGGTAATCCCCGCGGGTTTCCCATCACCAAGTCACCCCTGTGCCATTACCATAATCCTGTGCACTTCCCACCCCCCTGTTTTTGATCCCATTCCCCACTGCACACCCGCAAAATGTCTCTGGTATATGGTTGTTCATTATTTTTGTTATTTTCTCGCCTGGTCCATTATACTCCTGCTATGAGTGAAACCATCCA
>NW_004567147.1:1482050-1521132 GCF_000260355.1 Condylura cristata | reverse complement strand
TATTTTGTTGTTCTTTTTCCAATTCTTTAAGGTGGGACATTAGGTTGTTTCTTTGAGCTATTTCTTGTTTCTTTATGTGAGCTTGCATTGCTTCTGGTGCTCTACACGATCAGAGAATCTTCTCTAGTAACGAACTATAGAAATGATCCCTGAAAGTATAGTCTTCATTCCTCAACTTTTGATTGCACCTTTCCTAAAATATTCTTCTTTTCACCTTACCTCCAGGCTTTTTTTTTTAAAGATTTGTTTATTTATGCATACAGAGCTGGGGTACAGGCCAGAGGTGCATGGGCAGCAAGAAGATTCCCCAGAGACAGAGTGGGGAGCAGAACAGACCAGCTGATGAAGTACACTCTCTAAGGGGAGCAGCGGGCAGGTCAGGAGAGATCTGTTACACCATGTGGATCACCTCTGGGGCAGTCGGGGATCGTACTCATGCTGAAGTGGCTTTAGCTTCTCAGTGCTTTGCTTTAACCCAGTGCCACCAGGGAGGGCCCACCTCCAGACTTTTTAACAAATTTTTGTCCACTACGATGCTTTTCTTTTGTCCATAGGTTAAATTAAGGATTCTCAACTGGGTTTGATTAAGACCTCCAGGGGAGACTTAGTAATGTCTGGAGTCTTTGGATTGTCACATCTGGGTGGGGAGCAAGAGTGGCCCTGGTATGTACTAAGTAGAAACCAAGGTGAAGTGTTATTAAACATCCACAATACATGGGCAGCCCTCCATAAAGAAAAAACAAAACAACAAAACAAAGGTGAAAGGTCAAGAAACCTTGACTTACCTATTGTGCTTCCATGATGTTAACTCCTCGGTTCTCTTTAGGAATAAAGTTATATCTAACTCGGATATCTCCCAAATCTCTATTTCTAACCAAATTTATTTTCTGAATATCACAACTCATAAACTATATACTATTGGACATCTTCTGTTTAATATACTACAGATAGTCCTTCTGTTTATTTAGTTTGTTCTGTTTTATTACCTTAGTAGGAAAAAATTGTTCATGATTGTAAATGTCTTTTGTGACATGTAATTATCATTTGTAATACTAGATAATTCATATACTTTTATTTTAAAATAACAAACAGTATGAGATAAGAAAGCAAGGTTTAGGGTTGTACACAAGCAGTTGAAGAGTAAGTCTTGTGTCTTTTAGGTCAGAAAATGTTGTACCTACTGAACCTTGCAGAAGAAAAGCAGATTTTTGCATTAATTAAGGACTTCTCCTTTCATTTTTGAACACAAGGACGTGATCTAGTTCTACTTGCTCCAGAGTATTTACTACATAATTCTGTAGAATTGAACTCCTTCTGTGACACTATAAGGTTACAATAAATACCAGTTGCCATTCATTTACATTTATTTAATTCAAAGATCCTATCTTACATGACTTTTAATTGTCTAAAGTGCTGAAATAACTGCTTCTCATGAGATATTTGATGGATGTCAAAAGAGGGCAGTTCCCAAGCAAATTACATTTTCGAATACCTCTCAGTCCCACTTTTTGTTATCTCCTTCTCTACTAGTAAATTCCCCAAAGTGAGTCCATGTGCCCCTCCCCCATACAGACAACCCCCAAACTAACCCATTACTTGCATTTGGAAAAATCACCAGTGAGCAACTACCACTTTACAGAGAGTGGGTGAGTCCCTTTAGGAATACCCTGATGGGTCAGCAAGGGAAAGCCAGAGGCAGCAAAGAGACCCATCCTGGGACCAGTCATATGGGGAGTTAGAACTTTTCCCTGAAGCTTGTATTTACAGGGTGCTTTTTCAAATTATATATCTCTTAGGGAAACTAGCTGACTTTGTTGACAACATGATAAGATATCTGAGAGGAAAGGATGGTACCCTGAGACTTGCAGATTCTAAAGTAAGAGGAGATCCCAGTGTTCCAGAAACCACTACTTTCTTGAAAAGCACAGTCTCCTTCGTCTGACTGGGAGCAGCTTTCTAGAGAGCTGCCCATCTGTCTGTCTGAAAAACAAGGCACCATGTGTACCATGTGGAGCCCAGCACAGAAGTGTGGAGGGAGAGTGGGTTACAGATGGATGAAGAAGAGGGGTATAGAGACGATATCAGACAAAGTCTGTGGACTTTCCACCTGACCCAATCTCAGAGTGGTGGCCAAGGTTCAGTGAGCCCCAAAGCGAACAAGGAACAGCCTCTTCTGACTCCACATCTTCCAACTTTATCCTTTAGGGCTTCCAATTCCCGATAGTGACACCCCACATTGAATCCAGAGCTTACATCCATGGCGTGGTCATCCATAAGTGGTGCCCTGGTGTCATATTTTCTCATGTTTCCCTGTCACTCACTCACTTTTAGGATTTGGGGTGCCATCTAGAGTCATGAAAAAGGAGGGGTGGAAATGATCATCCTGAAAAGGGATGGGCTCTATGACCTTGCTACCTTGTACATTGCTTGCCATGTCGCCTCTGATGTCGGTGGAATGGAGCCTACATCTGCTGTTTTCTCCCACTGAGACACTAGGTTTTCTTCCCAGGCTATGAATAAGTAAGGCCTTTTCTTCCTCTTCTGCCCACCCCATTGTTTCACACATTAAAGACACAGACATTAAGAGACCAGGGCAGGTTAAGTACTTAGGCTAGGCGTGGGAGATGAAACTAGGGAAGCCCTATATCCTGAGTTGTTTCCATCTCTGGAATGTTTAGCCAACTACTAGTTGGCTGCAATCATGTGCTGGGTGGGGCTGAGCACAGGGAGGTTCGACCATGCCAGAGAAGAGCACAGGCAGGAGGTTCAGGTTTCTACAAAGACTCTCTGGTGAGAGCATTATTTCTGCTGAACTCTGTAAGATGAGAAGAAAGTTGCAGGGAACTGAGGGCAGGTGCTGTAAATGGGTGACGTGTCAATGATGAGAGACACAGAATTGTGGTTGAAGTGTATGTTATTGGGGTGTGACCATGGGATAGAGGCCATAGAGCAGGAAAGAAAGGTGTGAAAGCAAACAAGACAAGTGACCAAATCACAAGGGGCTCCATTAAGAACTTAATTCTATTTTGCAATCCTTCAGTCCAAATAAGGAGATTCAGTCAAAAAGCAGGAAGTGAACAAAGGGTGGGAGTCCTAGAAAAATAGAAGATGAGGTCATTCCTTATACAAAGTTTGTAGTCAAAGGATAGAAAAGTATGTGAAATTTTCAGTATAAAAATTTAAACTGAAAATAATCAACCATGAAAGTCTAAGGCAGGCCAAAAACTGCAGGAAGTATAGGAGAATGCGAGTTCATGAAAAGGCAGGGTTAGCGCGGCTGTGCTGTGGGCGTGACATGGGCACCAAAGATGCTGAAGAGGCTGGGTGCTCAGCTTCAAGAGGCAGAATGGTTTCCTTACTGAGGCTTCTTATTTTCAATAGAAGGTGTCAACATGGCTATTGATTCTCGGCATTTCTCCAAGCATTTAGATCTCTGTGTCACTAACAGTATGAAATACCTATAATCCAGTTCCTAAACAGAATAAAATACTGTTATATGACTCACATATGGAACAGAAACAAAAATACTCAAGGAAGAAATGATATTTCTAGAGTCCATCTGTTGCTTTGACCATTGAAGTCTACATAATTTTTAACATTATCTCCTTACAGGTAGAAACCCCTTTAATAGATTATGTTATGATTTTTGTCTTCAGGTTATATAAGTGTTTCAAATATAGATGATTGAAATGTTTGCCCTGGGGACACTGTTGTGAAAATGGCATTTCATATTTAAGGACTTAGTGTGCTTTAAATGAAAAACAATGATATAAATTTATTTGAGGCCCAGTTACTAGCAGGAAAACTTTACTTCCTTAAAAAAAAAAAAAAAGAAAAAAGAAAAAAACAAAGTAGGAAAATATTACCTCTCTTTTTTCTTTGGTTATCTAGAGATACAATACTATATTTGAGTCTCAGTTATAGCAGTCAGCAAGCCTCTGGTTTGTGTATTTGTGTTTAAGTTTTGCCCTGGATTGTTATTTTTTAATATTTGTTCATGTTAATGTGTGTGTTCTTGGTCAAATGTGTGTATGGGTGGTTGAAAAAGAAAGGAAAACAATTAAATAGATGACAAAGGGGGAAAAATCCTAGAAAAAGAAGGGAAAGAAAGAGAATAATGAGAGAGACTGGTTTGAGGTGAGGAAAGAAATGAGAGAAAGTTTGGGGCAGGAAACCCTTGGGAAGTTGCTTAAACACTGTCTCAGCCACCAGTATCTTAGGCGTAGACACAGGCTGGGTAACACAGAGACCTGCCCTTTTCTGATGGCCCACAGCCATCCTCAGAAAACTCCTTTGACCCTTAGTTAAGTGACCAATACATTGAGGAACTGGTCACCAGTACACTGAGAAACCATTACAAACCTCATTCCAGTCCACACAGACCAATGCCCAGTAGAAGTTATTCCAGGTGCTCTCTGTTTAGTGTCCTGAGCAGAAAGTTGGAGACAAGACTAGCAGAGATGAAACTCATAATATGTAGTCCAAAAAAAAAAAAGGGGGGGGGGAGATGGAATAACACAAAGAATGACAGCAGAAATGCAAAGGGAAAAATAGCACCACATACAGAGAACATATTTCCAGAACCAGCCACAAAAATATGGGCGGTCATTTACTTCTATCATGCAGGCCATCATAAAGAAATCTGAAGAACTCAAAATAGACACAGAATATAAGGTAACTGAAAACTAGTGAATGTCCTCAGAAACAAAATCAATAAACACAATATTGAAAATAATATCCTAAAGACAAATATAAGGGAATTGTAGGATGAAAAACATATTTACAAGAGGAGATGAAAATAATATAGGAAGTTATAGATGAAGGGTAAACCAAAGGGAAGAATAAATCAATGAACTTAAAGATACAACTTACAAAAGCAGCAAGATGAAAGAAGAAAAAGAAAAACAAGTAATAATAATAGTAATAATAATAAAAGGAACACTTACTGAACTATCCTATGAGGAAAGGAAATTAAAGAATAATGGGTATTCCAAAAGGGGAAGAGAGACAAAAAGAAGCAGAGAACATATCTGAAGAAATAATAGAAGAAAATTTTCCAACCCTGGAAAAGGAAATTAAGATATAAATTCAGGAATCTAAAAGAAGACAGGAGTGGACACAACATAATGACTAAGGAACATATATCAACAGGACATAACAATCATCAACATATACTCACCAAATGCAGGAGCACCAAAAATGTATTAAGCAACTGATATCAACTAAGAAAATAAACAAAATGTGACCAACACCAGGGCACATAAAGGTGAAACTTCTGGGTTAAGACAAAAAATATTGAAGTTAGGAAGGGGTAGAAGCAGATAACCTAAAAAGGAGCATAGATCAGGCTGATATCATGCTTCTTATAAGAAACACTTATCAAGGAGGGAATAGAAAGATGTGTTTGACAAACTTACAGAAAAATCTATAAATGAGAATACTACATCCCGCAAGACTCTACTTTACATATGAGGAATTAAAAAAGATCTTGTCAAACAAGGGAAAGCTGAAGGAGTTTGCTAAAACTAAGTATTCCTTCCCAAATAAATATTGAAAGGAACTCTATTATCTAAGCTAAATAGATAAAGACAAAGAAATAACAGAAGAAAGAGACACAACCACAAAGCTAATGAGAAAATGTCAGCAACAGACATTTACTCTAAATGTTAACAGACTAAATCCACCAATTAAAAGATGCAGAATATCTGGTTGGATTGGGAAAGGTAATCCTAACCTGCTGTCTCAAGGAAATAATACACCTAATTCCAAAGATAAACGTAGGCTCAATGCAAAGGGCTGGAAAATAATTCTACAAGCAAATGGAACCCAAGTTGAAAGGCTGAGACAGCCATACTAATATCAGATAATGTATATTTCCAGTTAAAAACGGTAACAAGACACAGCAGTGGACACAACATAATGACTAAGGAACATATATCAGCAGGACATAACAATCATCAACATACACTCACCAAATGCAGGAGCACCAAAATGTATTAAGCAACTGATATCACCTAAGAAAATAAGCATTGGAAAAAGACACATTTGTTGCAGGGAACTTCAGCATCCCACTCTCACCAATGAACAAATCAATGAGACCAAAAAAGAAAGAAAAAAAAGTGAATAGAGATAGAGATATAATAGCTTTAAACAAAGAATCATACCAAATGAACATAATAGGACCACAGCTAAAACATAACATATATTTTTTCAAGTGAATCTTCTCCAGGATTGAAAATATATTAATGAAGTTATGAAGGTTGAAATCATAGTAAGTAGATTCTCAGTCCATAAAATCATCAAACTAGATATCAACTACAAAGAGAAAGGGAAAACCGGGCCCTCCCTGGTGGTGCAACAGGTTAGGACACAGCACTGCAAGGTAGTTGCAGCCACTTCAGTGCGAGTTTGATCACTGGCCCCAGAGCTGACCCACATGGCACAGCAGACCTCTCCTGTCTCACCTGCGCTCCCCTCAGCAGTGGACTTCCTCAGTCGGCCTGTCCTGCTCCCAACTCTGTGGTGAATCCTCTCACTGCTCTTGCACCTCTGGCCTGTACTGCATTTCTATATGCATAAATAGATGAATCTTTTTAAAAAATAAAGAAGGGGTGGCCCTCCCTGGTGGCGCAGCGGGTTAAAGCACTGCACTGAGAAACTAAATCCACTTCCGTATGAGTTCGATCCCCGCCTGCCCCGGAGGCGACCACATGGCGTGGGACCCTCCTGACCTGCCCGCTGCTCCCCTCAGCAGTGTACTTCGTTGATCTGCCTGTTCTGCTTCCCGCTCTGTCTCTGGTGAATCCTCTCACCCTCCGCATCTCTGGCCTGTACCTCAGTTCTATATGAATAAATAAATAAATCTTAAAAAAAAATAAAATAAATAAGGGGAAACCTCTAATATATGGAGACTAAACAATACAATACTAAAAGACCACTGGATCAACAAGAAAATCAGAGGATAAATCAAAACGTATCTTAAGACAAATGGCTACACGGACACAATCTCACAATGTGTGGGACATAGCAAAAGCAGTATTAAGAGGAAAATACATAGCAAGACTAGCTAACATCAAGAAAAAAAAAAGAGATCAAATAAATAACCCTGCCTCTTATCTCAAGAATTAGGAAAAGAAGAAGAAGAAGACGACAACAACAAAAATCCAAAAGTCAGCAGAAGGGGAGAAGTAATAAAAATTAAACCACAAAATAATCAAATATAAAGCAAAAAGAGTCTAAAAGATTAACAAAACCAAAGCTGGTTCTTTGGAAAATCAAATAAAGTTGACAAAGCTCTAGCTGGACTTATGAACAAAAGGGGAGAAAGCTCAAATAAATAGTAAGAGAAATGAAAGAACTTATAACAGGCACTTCAGATATTCAGAAGATAAGAGATTATTTAGGAACATTTGTACTTGTGCAAAGTTCAACAACCTAAGTGAGATGAACAGATTTTTAAATTAGCCAGTCATCCAAGACTAAATAGAGAAAAAACAGGGAAACTGAACAAGCAAGAAAGTTGAAAAAGTAATAAAAAAAAATGAGAAAGAATGAAGGAATACTATTAAGCACATTTTATAAAACTAACATTACACTAAATGCCAAAACCAAAGATTTTGACACCCAAAAAGAAAATTACAGACTGATCTTCCTAATGAACATGACATTAAAATCTTCAATAAAATTTTAGCAAAATGAATCTAACAATGCATTGGGAGGATTATACATCATGACAAAGTGGGATTTATACCAGGAACACAATGGTTCAACACTGAAAAATCATTCAGTGTAACTCACCACACCAACAAAAAGTAAAACAAAAACCACATGGTCATATAAATAGGTGCCAAGAAAACATTGGTAAGATTCAGCATCCATTTATGATGAAAACCCTTGAAAAACTGGGAATGAATTGGCTACATCTTAAAATAATGAAAGTCACACATGACAAACCACAGCTAGTATCATTCTTAAGGGTATAAAACTGAAACCCTTTTCAATAAGATTTGTACAATAAAGAGAGGCTCACTCTCACCACTACTATTCAATGTAGTATTAGAAGTCCTTGCTAGAGAAATTAGGCAAGAGAAAGCAATAAAATGAATCCAAGTTAGGAAAGAATAAAGTATCATTATTTGCAGATGATAGGATAATATGCAGAGATAAACCAGTTCAGCAAAGTGACAGACTACAAAATCAGCACCGAAAATCAGTCGCCTTCCTATCTGCAAACAATAAGCCAAAAGAAAAAAATAAGAAAGCCATTTTATTTATAATCTTACTAAAAAATTTAAGTATTTGGGAATAAATCTAACAAAGGAGGTGGTGGAAGCTACCACGGAAATTCATAAGACATCATTAAAATAAATAGAAGAGGAACAAAAAAATGGAAAAATATTCCTTGCTCATGAATTGGAAGGTTCAACATTGTCAAAATGATCCTACTCAAGCAATTTGCAGAACAATGGAGGCTTTGGTGGTCAGAGAGCTACAAGGACCCTCCCTAAGGCGAGAAACCACTCTTCCCATCTGGTCAGAATATTAACAAAGATGCAAAACAATGGTAACTAAAAAAATTACACAACAGTAAAGGGGAAACAGTTTATTTAACATCTAAAGGGGGAAAAAAAAAGATTGGGAAAGGAATATAGACTAACTGAGGCAAGTAGGAGCCTCAGAATTTTTTTGAGCAGAAAGTAGCAACATGAAATGTGTTTTAGGAAGGTTGGCTTAATTGCAATGCTAAGAACCAAAATAGGGAAAAGCTTAGGGAGGTAATTCTCAGGAAGATTAAAGAATGGGCAGGTGTATGGGGAAGCATTTGAAGAGGAAAGTGAATCCAGCTGGATATGAGAAATAATTGGATGAGTCAGTGATTACAGCAGGTAGGTTATTATTGCTAGAGAGTTAAATTAGAGGAAGGGGGGTTGGGTGTTTTAGAGGCATAGGAAAAAAAGAGAAAGAGAGCAGAAAGAGACAGATATATTTCTGATTGTAGGGTTGTAAAATCTTTAATGTTTCTTTTTGTCTTAACTTTACCTGCCTAAAACTAAATGGCTATTTCTTCACCATACTCTATGCCCTCGAAGCAACTGGTTTCCCAGTAGAAAAAATATTGTTATGACATATTGGCCAAGCTACATATTAACCCAAAAGCTAATAGTGCAGTAAGTAAAATATCACTTAGAAGATTTGGAAAGTTATTGTTTAAATACCTCTGCAATTGACATACAAATTCAATCGTAATGGCAATGTTGTCTTCCTCAGTCTAACGGAACATTCGTTTTTCTTTACAGATCAGTAAAGCCTTTTTACTTTTCTTCTAATATTTTGTTATGAAAAATTTCAAACATGAAACCAAATTTGAAAGAATTGTATAGTGAATACCTATATCATCTGCCACTGGCATACGAATATTAATAGCTTATTTTATTCACTTCATCTCAAATCTATCAACACATCAACTCAGCTTTTTTTTTTTGGTGCATTTCAGAGTAAGTTGAAAGCATTACTGTTCTTCTGCAGTAAATAAGACTTGGTTTTTAATTTTCATTTTCTGTATTCTTACCAGGTTGAGTGACCTTTGTTAGCTCAACTAAGTAGATCTGGAGATCAAAGAGAAAAATCTCTGTGGGTGGTTTACATTTTCAATTCCTCCTCCTTCTCCTCCTCCTCGGGCATTTTAGTATTGACTTTTTAATTACAGCAGTGCCTAGCCTGTGCACTTGACTTCCTAGAAAGTAGAAAAAACTGTTTGTATAAATTCAATTATCTTTTAAACTCTAGTATTTGACTGAAAAGGTGCCTGCAGGTGTTGTATGTGGAAGTTTTTAAAAGTTCCCCCTTAGGCCCTCCCTGGTGGTGCAGCGGGTTAAAGCACAGCACTGAGAATCTGAAGCCACTTCCACATGAGTTCGATTCCCGCCTGCCGCCTGCCCCGGAGGAGACCACATGGCGAGCCAGACCTCTCCTGGCCCGCCCGCTGCTTCCCTCAGCAGTGTACTTCGTAGATCTGCCTGTTCTGCTCCCCACTCTGTCTTTGGTGAAGCCTCTCACCGCCCCTGAGCCTCTGGCCTGTACCCCAGTTCTGTATGCACAAATAAATAAATAAATCTTAAAAAAAAAAAAAAAGTTCCCCCTTAGAGATATTAGCAATAGAGCCTATGTCTACATTTTCGGATTCCCAGACATCAGATTAACCTGAAACACATCTCTACATCTCTGCATCTCTACCAACCATGGGTATGTTTAACAACAGATAGTCTCTACTTTCAAGTAGAACATATTCTCCAGAAAGATGGCAGACCGTTGTTCCATCTGTAGGGATTTAAAGGTAGAAACTGTATTGAGTGAAGTTGTAAGGAGGGAGGTAAATGTTTTTAGTTAACAAATAGATGGTATTATCAAGACCTAGCTTTGACTTAGTAGGCGTTACAAAACAACTATTACTATGTGTTTTACTGTGTATAGATTTTAAGCTTTTTATAACAAAGCTGGGTCTAGCAGCACATTGTTCAATTTTCTTTGCCTCCTCATGGATTTGCCAGAGGAAAATTTGTGAAGACTTTCCTTTTTAAAACAAATTTTAAAAGAATATATACACTGAGTACATAGTAAGCAAAAAGATCTTCGTTAACATATCCAGAAATGAAATATTGTCAGTTCAATAAAACTTTATTTAAACATGTTTATCCATGGACATGATAAACAAACCAGAGGCATGATCTTAGAGACTTTGGGGAGAAGACCTCCATTAGGGAAGAGCCAATGCACAGAATTAACTCTCAGATCCAAAGGTTGCTTGAACAAAGGAAGGGTGGAGATGATGAAGCAAACACAAAGTAGGCAAATGCCTAGTGAGTTAATTGTTAGTTCCATCTGAAGGAGGAAGTCACTCAGTGACTTGTCCAAAAGGTAGAAGCTGGCTGGTTTATGTTGATAACCTCAGATGAGCACAAGCACTAGTCCAATAAGGAAATGAAATAGAAGGAGTCAAAGATCATATTTTTAAGGCTATTGTCTGAGTTTTAAAATTTGAAGTCTCCCTGGGTTTCTTTCACTTGAGAAAATTAAGTTCTTTTGGCCATATGAATCTTAGGGATAAGAGCATGACCTTCCCAGACTTATAGATCCATCTTTGGGGTCAAATGACAGTGTGGTGAACAATTGTTGGACCCGTGGGTTATCCCAGTGTTTACGAATTTTGTTGGAGTAAGGCAAATGCATTCCATTGTGAGTTTATAGCACAGGGAGTTGTTTATTATAGCTAGTTATCTACTGGTAAGAACTGAGAAAAATAAGTGCTCATTATTGTTCACATTGCCACTCATGTAACCTTGTAAGAATTTTCTATGGGCTGGTAAATTTCAGTACTTATCTACAAGGCTATTTTGCAACCGGGAATCTAACATGCAATTATTATACTAACACTTAATTTAATATGTCATGCTTATACTTCTGTCTTTAAGATAGTAAATGATAGAAGCCATTATATCAAGGAAAGGAAGAAAAGGTATAATTTAGTAGAAAGGGATGGGTAAAGAACAACATTAGCCTTTTTTTAACTGAAGCTTTTGAAATGAGATATTTAAAGGAAAATCTACCCAAATGATGGCTTAATTGACAAGGAAAAATAACTTCATTCTTTCCCCTCTGTTTACACACACTATTGTTTCCGCCAGTGATGTTTTGTTTACCTTGGAAGGAAATATTTTACCCCCTCTGAGATAATTAATTTTTGTCAGCTTCCCTGTTTATAAGGGAAACTGAGAAACTGTTAATTGAAATACAGAATGAGTCACTGTTTTCAGTAATTTTTGGCAGTGTTCTAATTTGTGTCAATCTAGCCTAATTATTAGATTTTTTGGAAGCAAAAGCATATTTGATTTTTCTCTTACTGAATTTGTTCTTCCTCCTTTGGAAAAAAAAAAAAATATGTGCTGCCTGACATAGGTTATATAATTTATATCAACATGAGGTGAAATACCAGTCCATTTGAAATACCAGGAGGTTTATTGCATCACGCTTGGCTCTTCACAGTAGCTCAATATTTAGAAAGCTCACAGAATGTGGTCTTCCTCCTTTCCTCATTCCTACGCCCAGCCCAGGCCTGAAAATGTGATTCTTTTTAAGACCTTTTCACTGGTATTAAGCCACAGTATATGGCCCGTCACTAATGACATCACTGAAGTAAGCTTCCCAGAAGCCATCAGGGAGAATTCATTTGGAAACCCAAATGAATGTCACTCGCAGAGGGCAGGCTCCTAGAAGAGGCAGCCAGTCATGCATTCCTGAATTATTTGCTGTAAAAGCATTAATCACTGAGAACTCATTTGCTCCTAATGCAAACACACTACATTATTCCACAGGAATTCTGTTCCAAATGATCATTAATGCAGAGAACGGAAGCCGCTGACGGTGGCCAGGGTTAATAAAATCTGTCAGATCAATGGCCAGTATAATGAGAATGTTAACGGTTCCTAATAGAAGCTGGGTCTTCCTGGCTCTGGCAGAGTGAAGCAAGCAGAGTGGCAGGTGGCTGTGCTGGGCATTCGGCCTCTCTCTTGCCTGCCTACTGAGGTGGCCTCTGAGTGAGGAAGCACTGATGTTAGTCACTGAGTGTTGTCAGGGCTCTGAAGCGGTTTGTGACTGGGGCCATAGGCACCAGCTGTGGGCTGGGGCAGGGATGGGATGGGGGCCCAGGGGTGGTTTCTCCACACTTCTGCCACGGCACTCCAGCAGCTCACACACCACAGCCCCTTGCAGGTGGCAGGCCTGGCTGCGTCTGAACACCTGGCATGCAGACATCCCAGACCGTCACCCAGCCCCACTCCACATTCGACCCGCAAGGAGAGGAGAGGCAGCATTAACAAAAACAGTGGTAGTGGCAGCTAGTCCCTCACATTCTTTGGGAGTTCTCATGGGCCTCGACTCAGCCTCACACCACTTACCACAATGCTCAGAGCAGCGCCTCTGTGCAGTGTGTGCGTTTCTCTGTCCCGGAGGAAGCTGAGGTTCGCACAGCTGTAGGAAATGCCTGAAGTCAGGTTCTAGAGTCTGGGCCCTTCCTTATGAAAGAGAAAGGCACAGATGCTGCGGCCTACACTCTAACCAAATAAAGACATAGAGTTACGCATCAATTATAGCAGTCGCTGGGCTCAGGGATGTCACAGTGCCAGGGATGTCACAGTCGCCAGGCTCCCGCACCCAGCTGACTCTTAAGATGGAGTCACCCCTACTTCAGCACTGTCATATGCATCATGTTTCTGTCAGCTGGGGAGTGGGCCTGCAAGTCCTTGCTCTTCTATGTTCAACCAGTCAGGATGTTGAGACCGGCTTTGTAGGGTAGACCTGAAAGCTATGGCCTGTCTACAGCCCTGCGCCTCTAGGCTTTGTCACTAACACCTGGGCAACCAGACCTTTAAGGGGCTGCAGGTTTGGTGCTGCCTCACTGCAGCTTTGACAGGGCCATTCCAGGAGGCCTTGAAGCCAGTGCTGCCCTACACTTGAGTCACCCCTCACTTATCCCAGTCAAATGCATCTCATTTCCCTTATCTGGGGGGTTGTGCTGCTGACCTCGCCCGGTCTTGCTGGGGCAGAGTGGGAGGAAGGGCTGGCCTCCCAAGACAAGAGGGTGTGACTGGAGCAAAGGCCACAAGCTGCTGGCACAGGAGGCTGAGACAGGGGTGCTGTGACATCCCTACTCCCAGCGACTGTTGCAGCTGATGCAGTGACACAGGTGCCTCCAGGCTCTGGACTGGGGACTGGAGTGGGATGAGGTTCACCAGTGGGGAATGTCAGCACAAGGGGGTTCCAGGAGCTGAGGATATTAGGGTACAGGGGTGAAAAAGGAATCTAGTAACATAAAAATGTAAAATATCAACACTATTGGTTGTTTCCAATAATGCAGAGTGCAGTAGAAGAGTTAATAAATGTGTTTAATGAATGAGAGGGTGTTGCACATGGCATGTCACCTCTCCCAGGTTAGGTCCAGATCCCGGAAGAAGACAGAGGTCGGTAACCTTTGCACCTAAGTACAACACTATCCCTAAAGATGTATATCCTTTTTTATGTCATTAAAAATCTAATGTTAAGGGACCCTCCCTGGAGGTTCAATGAGTTAAAGCACAGTACTATGAAGCTGTCCACAGCCACTACAGCACCAGTGTCATCCTGGCCAGGGAGCTGACCCACATGGTGCGGCAGACCTCTCCTGTCTCGCCCGCTGCTCCCCTCAGCAGAGTATTTCAGTACATCTGCCAGTTCTGCTCCCCACTTTGTTTCTGTGTTTCTGGTGAATCCTCTCAACCCCTGCACCTCTGCCAGTACCCCAGCTCTTATATAAATATATATTTAAATATAAATATATATAATATATATATTTTTTAATTCTAATGTTAAGGATTTAAAAGATGTGACAAGACAGTATAATGGAGGGCGTGGAACAGGGAAGGCATGGGGAAGACAAGGATTTCTCCAAGGGACACTCTCTCACGCATCTCATGGCACCTACTGCCTGTCCCAAGCCAGTTACCTGGTGCTATATGCAGTGGGGTACACAGAGCCAGGCCAGTGTGTTTGATTCCCCTCCCTCCCAGCTTAGTAATGCACACCCCATGTTAGATGAGACAGCACAGGGTAAGTCAGGCAAACTGGGTGAGAGATGACCTACTGGAGAACAGAATGCAGACAGCATCATGGAAGACTGGATGGCTGCAGAGAACACAGAAAATAGGAAAATCAGGAGAGAAAATATTCCATAGAGTTGAGGCACAAACAACAGCATGAGGTGGGAGCAACGAGAATGAAGAGAAATGGCCCAGCCTAGCGGAAGAGTGGGCATGGGTATGCTGTGTGTGTGCGTGTGGGCGTGTGTGTTAGAGGAGGGAGCCGTGGACCCCAAGAGGGAGATAGTGTGTTGCAAACAGCCCGTGTACACACATATTCCTGAGTACGGAGACAACAGGGATTTCAGGAGCACTGTCTGAGTCCAGCTTTGGCAAGTTTCATCTGGTAGCCATGTAGGATGGCAGAGTGGAAAGGGGGAACTAGGGTACTGTGAGCAGCCAGGGGCCTGGTGTGGTGACTTGTCATCTTTTCTCCTACAGCACACTAGTATAGTGCTACCCTCCCTGGTTGAAATCATCCTCAGGCCGCACTGCTACCCAAAGAAGAAGAGGGGCCTCTCCTTGTTGGCTCTTGCTTGTTTCGCTTACATTACCAGGTAAGAGTTGCAGCGGGAAAACCTACTCGGATTTGTCACTGGAGAACCTGAAGGATCTTTCCAACGAAGCATACTGTCCTTTCAGAGGGTCTTGGTTCTTGGGCTAACAGATCTTTAAATGTTCAGGTCAGAAGGATTCTTGTTGTCTGGTTCTGATACTCATGGAACCATCACTCACAGAGGAATCAGCAGAAATTGACTGCAGAAATTCAGGAAGTCAGAAGCTCTTCTCTCCTGCTTGTGAACAATCGATCATTCCAAAGCTACACTTTCCCCAAGAAAATATTGATCTTTGGTTGCATTTGAAATTCAAATGTTTTAATGGCTGAATGATCTGATGTATCTAAATCCATTCCATCTAAAAGGCAGTTGACAGGTTGAGCATGTTAGATTTGGTCTATTCCTCTTGTCTGTATCACTGTCAGTTTATTAACATCAATACTTGGCACGAGACCACCTACAAGAGCATTGGGCAATTGTCTGAGGAGCTGAGAATCAGCCTAGCTAGAGGCAAGGCCCATCATTTAAGGAGGTGAGCAAGATTTCCTCCGCCAACTCCCTGGAGGCACAGAATTCTCAGAAATGTAGCCCTATGGTCTGTAATCCAGGGAAAGTACTCAGTCTTGCACCCAATAACTGAAAACCTCCCTTTCCAACTGATGGCCTTTTCTGCTGCTTTACAGCAAAGGCCATGTAAAGCTTACTCCTGTGGATTGGATCCTTCCACATGATGTTCCTTCTCTGTCTAGATTCACATAAGCTGTTCACCTCGGACAGTCTCGGTAACCCCTGAATCCTGCATGGCGGGGTGGAGGGGAGCGTAATTCAGCATATGCTTTCTCTGAAACAGAAGCCAGAGAGAGCACATTCCAAAGGGCAATAGTCTTGCCTCATCAGCCTCCTTTAGGGCTCAGATGGTGCTTCCTTTCTAGCTTTCCCAGCCCTTTTGTGACACCCACTGCCAATCTGATGCACCTCTCTTTTCCCAGTTGCTTCTCCTGTCCTGAACAAAATTCTTGATGAGGAAACCCACCCAACCTCCAGGGATCAGCGTGGTTTTCCATTGCATTTAACAAATGGCACTTTTAGAAAATAAGACTTCAGCTAGGGACATACTGGTGGGTGGTGGATGGAACACTGTGGAAAGAAGGATTCAGAGACCCACAAAAAGAGCTGTGTTATCACTTAACAATATATTCCAGTAGCATGAGAATGAAGTACATAGGATATGTGCCACGTATTTGCCATGTTTGGTTTATCCCAAAGGAAAGCTATCCCTAAAGAGAGAATATTTAGGCCTGGGGGTAGGGAAAGAAATAAACATAAAGGCATTTCTTTTTGTGTTGTATGATTGAGGAGAAGCAAGGTGGTAGGTAGCTGTCTGGAAATGCACTTAAATGTCCATACTTTGGGGTGGATATTACTCTGTTTTACTCTTTCTCCCTATGCATGACTTTTGGAGTTTACTGATAAGATATCAACTTTTCCTACCCAATGACTTGAAAGTTGACCATCAATTTTCATATCCTATTCTTATTCCTTTATCTTCAAAGCTGAACAAGACGGTAACAGAGTACTGCAGGGCACTGGGGTTGGGGGTGAAGTCTGTGGTAGCCTTATGATGAGAGGCAGTGGTCAAGGGAGCTGGGCTTATAGGTTCCTGGTCATCCTCTCCCACAATGCAGGGAATAGGGAGGTTATGGAAAGAAGGGACAAAAGGTGGGGGCCAGGCGTAGGCACGTCACACATCCATTCAATTATTCAGCAGTGCCAGGCACTCTGCTGAGGTACTGAGGACACAAAAGTGAACAGGACTCTGGGCTGCTTTTAGGGACTGTGTGAGAGGAGAATGTGAGCAAATACTTGGGACCTAGCAGTGGGAAAAGAAGTGAACATAAAGGTCTATCTTTTCATTGTAAGCGCTGAGGAGAATCAAGGTAGTCGCTGTCTCAATTTGCGATTAAATTTCCATACTTTTTGGTGTATTTTAATCTGATTTACTCTTTCTCCAGTGTAACTTTTGGAACTCACCTATAAGATTTGAGAGATGATGAGAAGAGAAAGGAATGAGATGTCTCAGGGGTAAGAACAGGGTGCTATATGAGGTGTGGAGGACTTTTTTCAGACAAGTGGTGTCAGGCTGAGATCCAAAGAATGCGTAGTAATAAGTCAAAAGCACATGGAAAAGGACATCAGATAAAGGGAAGAGCATCTATTAAGGTTAAAGGAGCTGAGTAAGAGGATAGGGAGAAGCTAGTTCGTGAGTTCACAAGGATGAATTTGAACTTTTAAGATTTCATTGTGAGAAAAATTTAAGGAGAAAAGCAAAATAATGTTTCAGAAAGATGATTCTGACTGAAGTGTGGAAAGGAAAGAGGAATAATGCAGAGAGACCACTTGGCAGAATTTGTGGTAACTTAGGAGAGCCGATGTTAGCCAGCTAAGCAGTATCAGTCAGTCTGCACATAGAGTCAGAGAGTGGGTGATGGAAGACAACGGGGAGTTCACCCAGTATTGAAGACCCAAATCCTCAGGGGTTAAATGCCCTGCAAAAGGCCAAATGGGCATGTCAAAGCTGAGGCTTAAACTAAATTCAGTGCTCCTACTCCCAACTCCTGTCCTCTTTCCACTGCATCTCACAGCAAGGTATTTGTTGAGCTTCCCCAAATGGCAAACACACCCCGATAAATGCTAAGGTGGTGGGCAAGCAAAAAGTGCATCCTGTCTCTCCAGTCTGAAGGTTCTTGCTTAAAATTAGACATTAAAATGTTAGTAATGGAGCAAATGAAGGAAAGAGAAGAGGACTCATTACTGGCAGAAATGTGATTGGTAGGTCCTAGCAGGGAGCCAGAGTGGCTTGGGACTCGGACCTCTTATAAAGAAGAAAGACTAAGTCAGCACTCGGTCCACTAGGGCCCAGTTTTGCCAGGATGAATCAAATGGGGGCATCTGACTTCTGTGCTGCTGAAGCTTCTTCTCATCTCTGTGCTTTCCTGTTAGGGGCTCAGCCCCGCGCTCTGCATCCCAGTCTTCTCAGCACTCCAGGGCCCCAGGGTGCTCTCAGACACAGATCCTCAGCAACAAAGTGACTATCCACGGAGATGTTTTAGGGATGCGGCTGTGGGTCAGTTGTGAATACGCCAGTTTAGATGGTCAAATAGGGAGACAGCACAGCAGGAGTGAGGGAAATAATATGAGCCTGGGCCAGAGAGAGCGTGAGAAATAAACATGAATCAGAAAAATAGCAATAGCTGAGCCAGGGAAGCATTTCACTGCCGAAACCATGTTAAAATGATCTAAAAATAGCCACCCAAGCCATAGGGACTGCCTCACACTTGATTTTCGCTGTTTTTCAGATTGCAAAATTGGAGGGCTGGTCTTTCAGTGACAAAACAAAACTTTACAAAGCAGTAAAAACTGCAAATCATTCATTTCCCTTGGAAAGTGTTAGTCACCTATAAATATGATAGCTCATACACTCCTCCTTTCTCTCTCACCCCAAAACATCTCACCTAACTCTCTTTGAGGCAGTGGCAAGGAGCAGGAAAATAGAAATGTTCCTCCTGCTGGCTTTTATTCATTCTCCTGACAAATATTTCCCCTAACACAGAACTGGTCCTGCTGGGAAAAGCAGTTACATAAGGTCAAAACGCAGTCTACAGTAGGCTTGTATTTAATAAGTAGAGATGAGTGGTGCATACAGATTTCAGCATAAGAGTTGTTCAAGTGTCATGACAGATACAAAGAGCCACATGAATGCTAAGAAGGAAAGAGTTACATGACAAGAGCTTCACAGAGAGTGTGCATTGGATCTGCGCCTGAAGGACTCATGGACAGGAGATGTGAGATGCAAAATGAGAGAAAGTGAACAAACTGATAGAACCCCAACCAATGGTCACCTTATTCTTTAGCTGGACCTTCTATTGAAGAAAGAACAAGAGATATTGGGGCCCCCGCTCATGGCAACTTGTGGATGGGACTACAGTGTTGACAGTACAGTGTGAGTGGGTAATGGGGTTGAGATGTGTTAGTATAACTTGACCCCAAAGTTATATTTTCAAATGTTGTCTTGAAAATGGTACTTAAAATGGAGTGGTGAGACATAGGAAGTGAAATAGAATAAAGCAGGTCAATGAGAAGTTGCCCAGACCATGTGTAAGCCATCCAGTATAATCACAGTGTCTTATCCTTCATCCACGCTGTCCTCTCGCTCCAGCATCATCTTGTGCCTGGGGTCTTAGAGCACCCTTGGGTGCTCTTAGCCATCAAGACCTAAAGAAATCTAACAAGCCAGACAGTATCTATCCTTGCCTGGGTATACACCACCTTGAGCATTGCTCCTCTAGGGATTGTAAAGTCCCAAAAGCTAGTCCCGAGTCTTCCATCTCTACTTGGCCCATGTGAAGGTTAGGCTGCTGCCCTGTAGCCTGCCAAGAGCAACACTGCATTGGCCCTGGAGTCCCTTATGTTGGTAGCTGTAGAACAATGTGACTGCCACTACATCAGTCCCACTGGACTAGAGTGTTCTGGGTACCTGTTGTGGGTAGACCAGAAATCTGCTAGCGCCTTCGGTGTCTCTACTAGTATGTGAAGTTCTTACAAGGTGAGAGTGAGAATCCCTCCTGCTCCTACTCTTGCAGTATCATGAGTTTTCTCCCTAAGCTACTGTTACTCCATCCAGAAATACAACCTTCTTGGGGACCACTCAAAAGCACCACAGTTTCACCACCTCAGATATTAGTGGGAATCAGTTTCCCTGCCCCATCTTCCTCAGAAGGCCTCCTTAGTCCTTAGGTGAATTAATGGAAGAAAATAACTAGAAAAACGCCACACAATTTTACTTAGCAATAGTTGGGGTTCAGCTATGATACAAAATGAAGAGGGGTGAAAATGTGGAAGAAATGGTTACCTACAGTTCTCATCCTTCCTGTCCAAGCCACCACCTACCAAACAAAATGCTGATCAGAGATACTGGAGAGGGAAGAGAGGCCGGAAGAGGGATATTTCTGAGCAACAGGACAGGGGGACACTTCTGAGACCCACTGTTAAACTAGCAGGATCAGTTTGGTAGATTAATTGGTAGGTAATCGGCAGATTAAAAGGAAAAGTCAGGATCAGTGTAAGAACTGTCAGCTGACTGAACTGTCACTGACTGAAGACAGTGTCAGCTGACTGAACTGTCAGCTGACTGAACTGTCACTGACTGAAGACAGTGATTCCATTAATAAACTTAGAAAAGAAAAAAAGGAATATTTTTGAGTGAGTATGAGTTAAAAATTCAGCCTAAAATTTTATATCTGGGTTTATTCCAAAAGACTGTGGTTTATTGCTTCTGGATAGTCCTGGACATGGGAAACTTTAGAGCCACAAAGGTAATTCCAATCTTCAGCCAAGGTGAAGGACCACTTGCCCAGATAAACTTCCACTTTGAAATTCAGATCTGGGGTCATGAAGAGGTGGAGCTTGGAGGTCCAGGGAGTGAAGTCTCCAGGTGGGACTGACATTGCTGGAGAGAGAAGGAAGAAGCGAGAAGTGGGAAGCAAAAGCTGGAGAAATGTTCACCCAAGGGAGAGGGGGTAAGGTTGTGTATAGCAAAGGAGCAAAGAGTGACCAGACGGTAGAAAACCATCAGTGGACCCTACGACAGGAGAATTTTCCAGAAGGAGGTGCTCTAAAAGGGTAGATATGGAACCACATTTTTAAATGCCACAAAGAGGTGGCCAGTCAACTCTCTTGATTGCTGATATTTCCAACATCCAGGTAGCATATTTATCTAACATTCTATCTAACATTCTAGTTTCATAGTTTCTTTTCACTTCCCTGCTTCCTTTTTTTTTTTATTTTTAATTTTCCCTTTGCTTCACTTAAAATCCATTTGAAAATAAAGTGCTGGTAGGAATTTATTTTTTAAGACAAAGGTAGACATTCATAAATTAGCACTGAAAATCATATATGATTTTTGCAGCTAATAAGACTGGAAGATGTTTTTGATGTCATTTGTAGGGAGTAGAAAGCAGGTGAAAGCAGGTGAGCTGAGGCGTGAAAGGGAGCAGGCACTGGCAGGCACAAACCTCACCCTTAGGCATCACTAGATCTGTGTTCTCAGGAACATTTTCATGGTAGAAAACGTGGTGAGTTGCTGAATTTACTTTCAAAATGTCATACAAATTGCCCTTGCCTTCTGGCATCAGATGTAAGTGTGATCCTCTTCTGTGTTTATGATTGAAATTGGCATGAAAATAGGAAACCAGAGGGTTTTTGTTATTGTTGTTGTTCTATTTATTCTCCTGGGCTCAAAATAATATATGCTATGGTATTGGCAGTTTAAGAACTATATTCAAAGCCCACCAACTAGTGATATATTAATCTCTAACCCACAGACATCCACTGTTTCCCTACTGATAAGACAATAATAATCAATCAATAAGACAAAAATAATCCATAATAATCATTTGCCCACTACAAGATTTAGGAAGAGGGGTCTATAAAAGATTGAGTTTTGGCTACCACATTGTGTCTACCCACCCTGACTCACATAGATTCACAAGGCTGGCAGTTCCAGAGGACATAATATTGATTTCTTTACCACAGGACAGAATCACTGGTCAGTCTTAATCAAGTGAATGTCAACTAACTAATATTTGAAAGGCTACTGGATACATTTGCCAGTTTCCAGAAGCTGCTGTATTAATGGGCCAGGCAATTGAGAACTGTCTACAATGGGTAAAAGGAACCAAAAATTGCTTATAGCCACTTGAAACAGACTTTTCCTTAAAGATATCAAAAGCTTACTGTGTTTCAGCTCTTGTAAAATGCATCATAGAGATGAGTCCTGTCCTTGCAGAGCTTCTAGGCCAGTGAAAATGCAGAGACTAGACCTGGTTACCACCATGGTTGTGCTGGAGGTCACAGGGCACACGAATCTAACTGGAGTGGGTCTGGGCGGGTGGGGGGCGGCAGTGTTTAGCGAATATTTTCTAGAGCAATTGACTTTTAAGCAGAGACTAGAAGCATGAGTATGATTTAGCAAGGCATAACGCAAAGAAAAGTGTGTCCCAAGCAGTGGAAGGTCAGAGGTGAGCTAAGCAGAGACAACAGCAATATCAAAGAGCCAAAAGCTGCAGAGCTTGGTTCAGTTAAAAGCCAGAAGAAGGGAGCCCTCACTCTTGGCGCAGCAGGTGAAAGCACAGCACTAAGAAGCTAAAGCCACTTCAGCATGAATTCAATCCCCGCCAGAGAGGTGATCCAATGCTGTGGCAGACCTCTCCTGACCTGCCTGCTGCTCCCCTCAGCAGTGTACTTCTTCAGTCAGCCTGTTCTGCTCCCCACTCTGTCTCTGGTGAATCCTCTCACCGTCCCTGCACCTCTGACTTATACCCCAGTTCTGTATACGTGAATAAATAAGTCTTTAAAAAAAAAAAGCCAGGCCCTCCCTGGTGGCGCAGCGGGTTAGAGCACTGCACAAAGAAGCTTAAGCCACTTCCGTATGAGTTCGATTCCCACCTGCCCCCGGAGGAGACCACATGGCGTGGCAGACCTCTCCTGACCTGCCTGCTGCTTGCCTCAGCAGTGTACTTCTTCGGTCTGCCTGTTCTGCTCCCCACTCTGTCTCTGGTGAATCCTCTCACCCTCCGCATCTCTGGCCTGTACCCCAGTTCTATATGAATAAATAAATAAATCTTTAAAAAAAAAAGCCAGAAGGACGGAAAATCTGGATGATCTTCCAATCTGAAGGTGGATGGGTGGACAGGTGGACTGGTGGGCAGGTGAGCAGAGCAAGTCAAGTAGGCTGGGTGGGGCTTGGATATTTTCCTAAGTCAGAAGAGCACCATGGATACATTTCATCTGTAGAAAGACTACTTGGTTTTCTGGTGGTCTTTGGAAGAGATAAGAAAAGTCTAACCAGTAGACAGTTTCAGACACCAGACAAGATGCATGAGCCTTGAGTGAGGGATGTGCGTTAGAGAGACTTTTCGATGATTTCATTGGCTCAGACTTGGGGACATAATGGCGGCAGTTGATACTGAGATCTGTATCAAGCTGCTGAGTGCAGCGTGTACTTCCTCTTCATGCCTTTTCTCCTTCCTCCCTCCCTTCTCTCTCTCCTCCTCCTCCTCCTTTTTCTCCTTCTCCCTTCCTCTCCTCCTCTTTCTCCTCCCCCACCTCTATCCTTTCAACCTATTATTCAGTATCATTCAGGAAACTCAAAAAGAAGTGACACCAACTGACTGTGACCATCTCCTTGTTCAGTCTGTGTGTCTCGACCACCCTTTATTAAATGACTACAGTTTTATCTGCTCCTCTAATTTTCACTAATTTGCCTACCATTAACACACCTGTAACATTCTTTGTGATTTCTCTGTGAAAGTGGAGGCCTCATCATCTTACACCAGGAGCTTTTCTTTACAAAACTTATGCTGTGAAAAATAAAAAAATAAGTAAATAAATAGAAATTTTCCTGGTCTCTAGGGCAATGTCCTTATTTGTAGACTATCTTATATAAATGTGCATGAACACAAGGAAGCCCTAATTTCAAATATACAAAGTAAGCAAAGTGAACTAATTAATGCAATGTTTGGACTGTACTCAAAGCTCCTCCCTGACCCCAAACTCTAGCCACCTGGGATATTTACTTTCTGTCCCTTAAACCTGTCCTGCCATGACATGAGGTGTAGCCATGCAGAAAAAATGCTGCAAAAAGGCTTCTAAAGGATGCACACTTCAAAGAGTAAATAACGATAGAAATTTTTGATGTGCATCTAGTAATGTGTTGACTCCCTGCAAATAGCATCGAGATGAGCTTGGGAGAACAGAGAGACACCAACAGGCCAGGACAGGGCCAAGTGCCAGCTCACAGTGGTAGACCGGAAGCTGAAGCTTCTTTAATTTGTTTTTTATTGTTTCAGAATAAACCTAACATGAGATTTGCCACTTTCCTCCTTTTAAAAATATATTGTTCGAGGGGCCCTCCCTGGTGGTGCAGCGGGTTAAAGCACTGCACTGAGAAGCTAAAGCCACTTCCACATGAGTTCGATTCCCGCCTGCCCCGGAGGCGACCACATGGTGTGGCAGACCTCTCCTGACCAGCCCGCTGCTCCCCTCAGCAGTGTACTTTGTTGATCCGCCTGTTCTGCTCCCCACTCTATCTCTGGTGAAGCCTCTCACTGCCCCTGAGCCTCTGGCCTGTACCCCAGTTCTGTATGTACAAATAAATAAATCTTAAAAAAATATATATATATATATATATATTGTTCGAGGCATCGAGTCCATTCACATTCCTAGATGGCCATCCCCAATCTATCAGAATTCTTTCCCTCCCAGACTGAAATGCTGTGCCCATTAAACAGTATCTCCATTCTCCCTCGCCCCCTCCCCAGTTTTTCTGCTTTGAATTAGATGATATCAGTGGAATAATAACAACCATATTTGCTATTTTATAGTGCTTGTTTTTTGTCTCTTGATACAGTATCCTCAAGGTTTAATCAGGCTGTGCCACGTGTCAGCATCTCTTTCCCTTTTAAGACCAAGTGGTGATATTCCATTTTACATTCCACATTTTATTATGCCTTTACCCCTGGATGGACACAGGTTGCTTCTATACTTTTGATATTGTGGGTGATGCTTTCACGAACATGGGTAGACAGTTCTCTCTGAGTCATAGCTTTCAACTCTTTGGGGTTTCTACTAAGAAGTGGGATCGCTGGGTTATATAACAATACCATAGCTTATATTTTATTCTAAAGAACTAACATGGTTCTCTGTAGCATTTACACCATGTTACAGGCCCAGGCATGAAGCAGTGTTCTGATTTTCCACATTCTCTCCCACCCACATTTTCTGTTTGTTGTTGTTTGTATTCATACAAACAGGTTTGAAGTAGTATCTCATTTTAGTTTTGATTTGCTTGTCCCTAAGAATTACTGATGCTGATGATCTTTTCATGTGTTGGTTGCCCTTTTGTATGTCTTCGGAGAAATGTCTATTCAAGTCCTTTTTCTATTTTTTAACAGATTTTATTATTTTGCATAGAAGAACAGGGCCAGAGCTAGGGGGAGTGAGAAGATTCACCAGAGACAGAGTGGGGAGCAGAACAGGTGGATCTACTGAAATACACTGCTGAGGGGAGCAGTAGGTGAGACAGCAGAGGTCTGCTGCACCATGTGGGTCACCTCCCTGTTTGGAACACAAACTCAGTGCTCTACAGAACTGGGCCACCAGGGAGGTCCCCTTTGTCCTTTTTAATTGGGATGTTTTGCTTTTTGTTATTGAGTTCCAGAATGTATGTATTTTGTGTTACAATCTCTTATATGTGATGTGTAAATATTCGCTCTCAGGCTATACGTGACTTTCACTGTCAATACACAGACATCTCCTTAAATTGCAGTGACACATGTTTCCCTTGCCTCACCTTAGTTCTGGACCTTAGCCCTTGCCTCTTCCATAATTGTTTGCCAAACTTAGAAATTTGAAATAATCAAATTCAATTAAACAAAATTTCACTCTTCCATCTGAACTCCTTGAGCAACCTGGGATATCCAAATTTGTTTCTGAGGCATAATCTTGTCCATTTTAGTTGATACAAGAAAATAGCTGAGAAGCCTCCCACTGTGCCAGCCCTTACAATGTGACATGTCCCTCTGTGTAATTTATGTGTGCTAAAGTCCCTAATCTTCACAATGGATTTATATAAGGTATGTACTGTTTACACTCCCACTTTATACAGGAACGTGGAGGGACAGAAAAGTTGATTAAATTGGTAACAAAGCTAATAGGTGGCAGAACAGAATTTGAATCACAAAGGCCTAATTCCAGAGTCTATACTTTTCCCCAATTATAAACTGTAACTGACACATCATCTTCCCCATAGTTAATTATAAAAGTTATTTCAGATATTAGCTGCTTCTAATGCAGTTAGTTTACAGCAAATTGCAGTTTCAGGCTTCATTCCTAACATTTATTTTCTTTCTGTTGGCTTATAGAAATGAGCCAAAATCTGAGCCTCTTTTAAATTCATCCATTTTCTATTTAACATTCAATCCATGAGCTGAAATCAGGACCAACAATGAGGCTTCAAGCATATTTTATTAGAGAAGTCATGTTTGATGTCTTCCTGTCCTGCACCCAATAGATTTGGGAAACTAATGGAAAACCACCCTTGATTCTTAGGTACAAAGATTAACCTTGCTTTTCTGACAGAAACCATCTTAACCAGTTCAGTATCTCAATAGCTCATACCTCTCAGGGAAAGGAGAAAACCATGTTACACACTCTCTTTAGCCAACGGTGTGTCTGATGGCCCCTCCCCGATATTTTTCCATTTTAATGGTGAGGCAAAATACCCAAACCCAGCCCAAGAAACAAGATGTGTCTTTGGATTGAGTCCATTCATCTACAAAAGCCTCTCTGTGGATCTATAGAACACTTCAGATGTCCCCCATGGCTCTTTTTTATCTGCCTGGGCTTCAGAACTTCATTGTCCTTGAGTTGAGAAAAGCCATTACCCCCTTGCTGTCTTAATCATTTTGATCTGTCATTTTCTGCAGAGTCCTGTGGATCTACGCCGAGACTGGGACGTGGGTGTACCCCGTGTTTGCCACACTCAGCCCGGTGGGCATGGCAGCGTTCTTCTTTTTCAGCTACGTCCTGGGTGGCAGTATTTACTTACTGGGAGAGAAGCTCAACCACTGGAAATGGGGTCAGTTTCTCCTGAGCTACAGAAACACTTTCTTTATGCACTACCCCTCCTCCTGGAAACAGAAGCAGAAACAAGCCCAAGGAGGATAGTGAGATGACTCAACACCTTGACCCAAAGAACTCAGGTTCTTTAGTAGGTCAAAGTAGTAACAACAACAGCAGGGGGTGTTAGTGCTTTCTCAAAGGACCCCTTCAAATACCCCTTTCTTCCTGAAATAATCTCTCATCTAATTGTAAGGCTAAAAATAATCTTGCTTAGAGAGCTCGGGGCCCAGAGAGCAAGGTGGCACCAGCCCCAGTATGAAGAACTGAGTTCAGGTTCCTCTTCCCTTAAGTGAGGGGTTGAGGGACATGTGCTATTAAAAATGTCCAGGCTTTCTTTTTGAAGAACATGCATCCAGATGACCCGCTTAGCTCCTTCAACCTCAGCAGTGGCTTGTTAAGTTACTTCTCAATTTTTAGTAAAATAATTACCAGATAAAATCACAACTTGTTCTTGATATTAGAATTCTCATTTAGATAAGATCTTGGGCAGTGTGGAAATAATCAGTAAGCTAAGCGTTCTAATTATAGGTGAATAGAACAATGTTGCTTTTTCATAAGAGAAAAATAATCTTAGTTTAGTGGATACTAAAATGGAATATTTTATTCTCCTTACTTCTCCCCTCCCAATGCCAGAATATTAGATTATGGGAAATTAACCACAAACTATTCAGGTTGTAAAACACTCATGCTATTTTTCCTTACCAAGGAGAAATGCAAGAACTCTACCCTGATTGTGCATGTCAGGAAGGCAAGAATCACATACAGCCCCCCACATCACACACCCACATGCCATTCTGTTCTATCAAAATAGAAATGGCAGAAGTGACATCTTCCACCCAATCTATGAACTGGTGTGAAAACATAAGCCTGTGTATGCGAAAAGAAAAAAATCACAGTTTCAGAAGGTTCAGTACAAGAGTGTGTATTTCTGAAAGAGACCAAGACCTTGGAGACATAAGGATGCAATTTAGTTTTTTCACGTGATTTTTTACTCCTGGAGAATTTAACTGGTTAATAAAGTATCAACGGCAATATCACCCTTGAAAGCAAACACTTAAAAAATCAAATACTAAAAATTATTCCAAAATCAAGATTCTAAATCATAGGAAATTATGCAGTAGAAAAAAAAAAGTGTTGATATCTAATTCTAACTAGTTTTGGCTCTTGAAACTCTGAGTAAAGATTTTGTATTTAAAAAAGGAAGAAGGGATGAAAGAAATTAATTTATTTGAAATCTGGAAAATCTGAGATATATAGAGAAAAGTCCAATTGTTCAGAACTTAGAGAGCAATAACTGTTAGAACCAGTTGTACTAGAAATGATTTTTGAAGTAATTCAGGTAATTTTAAACATTCATTGAATTAAAAAAAATACTGTATTTAATGTTATGAAATCACTGTTTTTAATACAAAGCTCTTTTTTCCCCCTGAGCAGTATAACAGATTTTTTAAACTATAATTAGGTTCCAATAAGCAACTAGGTCAGCATCAACATGTGGACTTTGATTTACATTGTGCTTAGGGGAAGATTTATGTGACAGCTGTTACTTAGATGTTTATCTGTCTCTCTCCTTTCTCAAGATTTTTTATAAGATGAATTTATTTATGAACATAAGAACGGGGTATAGGCCTGAGGCATAGTGGGTCAGCAGAGTAGGGAGCAGAACAGGCAGATCTACTAAATTATACTGCTGAGGGGAGTAGCAGGCTAGACAGGAGAGGTCTGCTGTGCCATGTGGGTCACCTTTCTAGCCGGGGATCAAACTCAGGCTGCAGAGCTTGGAGATAGCTTGATAGCGCTGACACTTAATCCCTGTGCTACCAGGGAGGCCCCATCTTTCTTACAAAACCTTAGTCAAGATTTCTGACTCCTTAAGAGTTCCATAATAGCATCACAATAGGATCATACATGTGTTAAATTCTGAATAGATATTCGTTTCAAATGTTTGGCTAAGATTAAAAAAAATTGATCACTTAAAATTCCAAAGGTGGGCCCTCCCTGGTGGTACAATTGTTAAAGCACAGCACTATGAAGCTATCTATCTACAGCTCCTGCTGTATGAGTTTGATTCCAGCCAGGGAGCTGATCCACATGGTGCAGCAGACCTCTGCTGTCTCACCTACTGCTCCCCTCAACAGTGTATTTCAGTAGATCCACCTGTTCTGCTCCCCACTCTGTCTCTGGTGAATCCTTACCCCACCCTGAACCTCTAGCCTGTGCCCAAATTCTTATTTGCATATATAACAAATAAATCTTAAAAAAAAAAAATCCAAAGGCAGCAAACACACATCAGTTGCCTAAAACTAAGAAGTTTTCTGTGCATGCGTTTCCCAACATTTCCCATTTCCAGTTCTCTGTAAACCACGTTGGATTTCCTTCAATTTGTAGACGAACATTGAAGCCCACGGAATGGCCACAAGGGCTGCCAGGTCCGCTGCCGTGGCTCCTGGGCTTCTTATCCCCTACCCACTGCTGTGCTTCTCTGCTCCAGGAGCTGCAGTCTCTCACTCCCCCAGTGCTCATTTCAACTCATCTCTTCAAGGGAGCCTTCCTGGGCCTGCCCAGGGATGTTCTTACAGTACTCTGAGTTCCTTAAGGGTCAGGAGTACATCATAGCGATCCTTGAATTCCCCCATTTCCATTAATTTACACAATGGATCGATGCTTGCAGACAGAAGAATGTCTAAGTGGCCTTTCTAAGCTGTGGCATTTTATACAAATGAGTGAAAATAAAAAGAAATTAAAGAAACTATTCTATTCACAATCTTTTCACACAGAATAAAACACTTCAGAATGAACCTAACTTAACCAAAGAGGTGACTTCACCAAGAACTACAAGATGTTTTCTAAAAATTATAGATATAATGACATTAGGAAATAGAAAGACATCCCATGGTCCTGATGGGGAGAATCAATATAATCAGAATCACTGCTCTATCTCAAGCGATCAGTGAATTTAACACAACTGTCAACAAAATACTAACAATGTTGTTCAATGAAACTGATAAAGAAATATTAAAATTTATATGGAACCAAAACAGGCCCCTGGGCACTCCCTGAGGGCACAACTGGTTAAAGTGCAGCACTGTAAAGCTCACCACAGCTGCTTCAGTGTGAGTTAGAGCCCCAGGATCCCAGGCCAGGAAGGTGACCCACATGACGTGGCAGACCTCTCCTGACCCACCTGCTGCTCCCCTCAACAGTGTACTTAGTCGATCTGCCTGTTCTGCTCTCAGCTCTGCCTCTGGTGAATCCTCTTTGGCTCCTGCACCTCTGGCCTGTTCCCTAGTTCTGTATGCATAAACAACTTAAAAAAAAAAAGCTTCAAATAGCAGGAGCAATTCTGAGGGGAAAAAAGGAGAGAGATAGAAACCTCACATTCCCCAATTTTAAATTTTACTATAAAGCAACAGTCCTAAAACCAATGTGGCATATAAAAAAAAAAAAAAACAAAAAACAAAAAAAACCGGACACAATTCAATTGAAAGCCTGGAAATAAATCCATGTATATGGATATGTCAGCATATCTATTCTGAATTATTCTGAATTCATGATAAAGCAGCATGGTCACACATTGGAGAAAGAAGACGCTAGTGAATGGCACTGGAAACACTGGAAGGCTATGTATAAAAGAATGAAATCAGATCACTAACCCTATGCATAGTAATAAATCCCAAATGGATGAAAGACCTCTCCGGCAAGACTTCTGTGGCTGGTCCTTCCTATCACTTCTGCACTGTGACTTGTGTTCCTCAGTGGTCAAACACCTCTCCTCCAACATCACATATCCTCCCAGCTACCTGTTTCTCACTGCAACTAGAAATGTTCTTCACAGTCTCCATCCAAAGTCTTAACAGTAGCTTTTATCAATACACAGTGCAAGTCTCTTGGAGTAATGTGTTTTTATTATCTTCTTTTCTGATTATTAGGTAAGAAGATACATAATTGCACATGGAATCCATAGTGATAGTGACTAAAAGAATGTTTCTTTTACCATGCCAGCAGAAAATGTTTTAATCTTGCACAAGGCAAACATTGAATATCTGGCTTGAAATACTTCTACTTGCTACTATCTAACAGAGAACAAAGAAAAGAGTAAAATAAGTCAGGGCTGGAGCTAGCTCCTTAGTCACCAATGAGTAGGACTCTACTAGAAAAATTCCCCTCAATGAAGAAAAGAACAAACAAACAAACAAAAACATTATTTTCCATTTCCCATTCAGAGTCTGAAATTGTTTTGTGCATTTTGTTTGGATAATAGTCAGCCATTCCCTTATCTCCAGCCATGTAGTAACGTGGTCAGAGAAAACTTCTGAAAACTCAGAGCCCAGAGACTGTTTATCACCATGAGATTCAGGACCTGCTAGAAACAAGAAGAAAAATGAGATCTCTGTGGTATTAACACCAGAAGTTTCTGCAGAATAAAATGTCTGTTGGAGTTGCAGATAGACACACATGTGGGAATGGTGCCTTCCCACCCAAGGGCATGTGGGAATTTCTTAGTGTTCCATCTCACTGCTGAGGCTCAGATGTGGGAGACTTTGGTACCACGGAAGAGCCACCTGCTCTCCTCAACCAAAGAAATCCCTGTTACCACTTCTGCTCCTAAACTGCCACTCTCTGTGTATCTTCATGTTCTGTTATGTTTTTGAAGTGGAGTCTCTGACCCTTGGCACCTGGGGTTGAAGGGATCAGGTGGTGACTCCAGTTTGACTTGAGGAGCTAGGGTTTGGAGACAACACAGGTAAAGAAAGTTTTAGGAGCCTTCCCCAGTGACTGCACAGAACAAGTTTGAAAAACTTACATTGACAAGGCTTTTGAACATGAGGAAGTTAAAGTGTTATTTTACTGAAAGAGTGTTCATGAAAGAGTCAAAGTGCATTTTTCAAAATGGGAAGATGATGTGCTTGTTCTACCTAACACAAAGAATATGTAACTGGGGAAGAGGTAATTAATATTGAAGATGAAACATAAGTGGGAACAGCATGAAGTCTATAAAGCTGTGTAAGGTCATAAAGGTATTCTGGATGAATGCATGAATGCAGAGTAGGAGAAAGAAGAGGACTGTCCTTGAAATAGTTGAGAAACAGGAAGAAAGGATGGCCATGTGTGAACAGTTTGTTGTTCCAGATATCAGTGTGATAACAGGGTCAAAAGCAGTACTTCCAATCACCATCACTAAAGCCTTTGAGAAAGGGAATTCCATTTAAAAAAAATCTATACAAGATATTTAATGTTTGCTGCTAAGGATATACTGATAGAAAGGGCAGGGTTGGGAGGGGACATATGAATTAGGAGCATGTATACTGACTCAGCACTGACTAGCTTCTAGAATGGAGAAGAGACTGACTTGAGAAGTTTTCAAGGCAGGATTGATATCTTTTGACAACAGATAGGAAGAATAAATAGTTAATGAAGTTCTTGAAATTTCTATGCTTAGGAAAAAAATTATGAACACTAAATACGGAGGTACCAACTTGTGGCTGAATAGAAGACATCCTGATTGCTAATGCTATAATTTCAAAGACCCTCTAGTGAGTTTACTAAAAAATAATAAATACGTCAGTACTTTTCTCCTCAGACCAGTAAGTTAGTTTGGTCAGAGTTCATGGATGACCTCTAGTAGGTGATGTTCTGCTCTCCCATTTTCTCTCTAATTGGATATGGTCCCTTTGTCTCCATCTTCAAAGTCTAAATGTTTGTGGCAGATGGTGTAACCTACAAACAAATGACAAAGGCAGCCACAAACAGTGGCCCTGTTAGCTATGTAGAGATATGAAGGGAAATGGTAGAGATATGAAGGGAAATGTCTTCTTTGGTCAGCTGCCTCGGTATAAGCTGACACCAAGAGGGGACGGTAAGATGTTTCCTGCCCAGTACCTGTGATGCTCATTCAGAGATCCTTAAGGTGTGTCTTCTTGCCTTGTGAAGTTTTCTCAACTTTCTACTGACCCAAGTCTGGGTGAATGTCTTCCCACACCAAAATACCAATTAGGGAATCCTAAAGTTTCATTCTGTTCTTGTTTATACAGGTGACACAATACAGTCAAAGAAGAAGAAGTGATTGTGTGCTGTTTCCCAGGAAATAAGGAAGAAGAAGACAGGGTTTTCTTTTCTTTCTTTTTTTTTTTTTTTTTTGTCCTGGTTGGAGGGAGGTGCTGGAGCAACATAGGGAATAGAAAAGATAGGGGATGATCTTTAAATTCAATAAGAAGGTAGCTAAATTGGAGGACTCTTGCCTTTTTGAGAGGTTTATTGGACATGCTCCAAACAATTCCTGCTGTCTCAGAATTTGTTACCTTTGTCTGACCTCTGTGGAGAAGAGTTTGTGATCAAAAACTGGCCTATGGCTAAAGAAATGTACATTAGAAGGTGCTAGAGAATGTTTATAGAGAGAAAGAAACAGATCATCCAAATTCTTCATTTTACAAAAGAGAATGCTAAGGACCTCATGAGAAGTTATCTCATGAAGAAGTTACCTCATGAGAATTTACCTCATGTTTGAAGCCAAACAGTTAATGTCAGAACCAAGAAAATAGCTTTTCTCTCCCCTCTTCTAACTCCCAGTTCTGTAATACATTTTAATAATCTCAACTTTCTTAAAAAGCATTTTCATGAATTACTTTCATGGATTGCTCATCTATTTTTTTTTTTTCTTCTTAATCTAGTAATCTAGTTACTCCTGAACTTGTCTGTCAGGTGTGATAGCAAAGTCTTTGGGGCAAAGAGAAAATACAGACTTTTGGGAGATCTGTCCCTCTTGTAAGAAAGTATTTGGGGCAGGCATAACCATTGAACATAGTGACATTGTCAAAATATCTTACACTCAAATTCTGATTAAATTTTCAAATAAATGTACATGTTACAGGGGAATAAGCTGGATGAAAAATGCCATTACAAGGTGCTATCCTGAGTTGTGGGTTTAACAAAGCTGATTGTCAACTGATTAACAGACTCCTGCCTGAACCTTGCTTTTATTTTCCTAGGGGATTTATTTCCCTATGTCTTTATCTACAGGCATATTTTATAAAAAACACAAACAACAAGTGTCTGGTGGTGGGTGAACATGTTCAAGTCTATTGAAATGGGATGTGGATGCTGGTTTTAGGATTTCCAGTCTACAATTACACAGGAAATACTTGGTAAAATGAACAGTGAGAGCCGTCTTGCAGTGCTCAGGAAGAGAACAGAACACCCCCGTAGGGCAGGCAGGCCAAGGGGAGACTCAGGCACCATGAAAGCCCACCCCCCTTCCACTATTACATAAACATGATCCTCAGGTCTTTTTGATTGGAGCCGGGAACATCACCCACACCTGCTGCTTCCTGACTGCCCGAGCACCTGGCCTCAGCAAGAGGCCAGAAGCAGTTCTCACAGTGGAAATTCCCCAAATGTGAAACCCGCAGGGGATCACCCAAATTTTCCACACCCCCAAAATGACTTGGACTGCATACTTCTCAGAGTCATAGTAAGCTTTTGGCTGGGATGAGCCTTCTATTTGTGGCTTCACTGTCCTGGAACCAAATTAAACCTGATTGCTGCATGACTGGCCCTGTGTAATATTTATTCCCGCGCCAGAAATACCTCAGAACTATTTCCCATTGTGCAAGTACGTAGCAAGCGTGTTCCCGCAGTGCTCGTAGCTGCGAAAGGAGAAGCGATGCTGTTTACACGTGTGTGGGAAGGTGTGTAGTGTCTATTGCCTGATGGGGCTGTATTATGCCCTAGTTAGAACACAGCATCATACAAAGCCAGCGATGAGAAACTGGCAGTGATATTTCTAGTGGCATGTCTTTTACAAACACACTCACCTCCAGACTCATTTTATCTGAAAAAAATCGAAGAAGTGGGATATGTGTATGTCCTCATTTTACAAATGAGCAAACGAAGTTTCTGATATTTTTGTTGGAAAATGTGTAAGAACCAACACCTTGGGGATAAAAGCAGATGTGACGGCCCTCACTTGCCCTATCTGCTCCTTGCTGTGGGGTAAGTACTCCCCACCTACGTGTCCCCGAAAGAACAGGAAGAGACACCTCAGCTGCTCAGTCAACATTGGATTCAGAGGAGGGAAATGACTGGCCCAAGGCCACACAAAGGGTTGATTCCCCAAACCATGTTTGTTCCTCTTTATAGTAGAGCAACTCCTTAACTGGTCATTGAATAGTCTTTGTTTAAAACAACAACAACAACAACAAATTGTAGGCCATCAGTAAAGTCAGACAAAAGAGGGCAGTCAGGGAGAACCCCCAGCCGATGAGGCCAATCTAGAGAGCTGCACAGCCTCAAGGCCTGGGTGGTTCCTGCCTGTGGGTCTGTTCTGAAGGTGTATCTCATTTGCACTTTCTGAATTTG
Organism: Condylura cristata; assembly: GCF_000260355.1. NCBI lineage: Eukaryota > Metazoa > Chordata > Mammalia > Eulipotyphla > Talpidae > Condylura > Condylura cristata. Next base: position 1,485,815 of record NW_004567147.1, on the reverse strand, counting down.
GAGAAAAGACTTGTTTGCCTAAACAATTCACTACTCCCCCACCCCCTCACCCGTTCCTCCCCACAAAGGGTCAGGCATTTCTCAAGCTATTTTCAGCCCCTCTTCACCTACTTGCTTGCAATACTTGTCATAACAGGAAGTCAGTTTCATACACTAATCCCCAAAACGGGTTGCCCTGTGTGTGGGAAGCTTGAGGGATGAGAGAGGGGTGGGCTGCCAGAGGCTGGCTAACAGAACCGGGAGCCCGTCTGAAGTCTGGCGTCCCTCATCTCCCGACCCAAGAGACAAAACCAGCATCCATATCCCCCCACCCCCCTTTTTTTTTTTAATAAAGCATTTGAGTAGGCAGCCAAGCCAGTGAGAAGTGTTTATTTATAGCTGCAGATTTTCAATGCTGTATAAATTAGAAATCATCGCTGAATGAGGCCCGCGCCCACTCATACACGCAGGGCCGCCATCCATGAGTCCTTTCACACAGCTCGACTGTACACAGTCTAAAACGGGAGAAAATGACATGCTCCGAGTCAAATGATAGAGTCACAGCTAAACTGCAAAGCAGAAAACCAGCAATTATTTTTCCTCAGCACAATATGGAAGGACGACAGGTGCAATTATCCAATATTATTTAACAGCACCGGTTTGTGGTATAGGGAGAAAATAAAGGTTTCCGTGTCTTGGAGAGGAAAAATAGAGAAAGACCTGCCTCTGGCTCCTGTTTCTGTGGATTAAGCTGTTTTATGTAAATTGAAACTGACCAGGATTCCAAAAAGGGAAGGGAGAACCACCTGGTTCCCTGGCCCCTCTTCCCCAGAAACCCCAGACCGCATCTGCAGGGATATCTGAGAAAGGCTCCAGGCCTTGGGATCCTGACTGACCCGGCTTCTTAGAGGCAACAGCTCCGGCTCAGGTTCTGGGGTGGACCCAGCTGGATACAGAGGATGCTATCTGGTGACGAAGCCTATCAGACGAAGAAGTTGTAAGTAATTTCCATGTTAGTCTTTAACAATTTTCATTACTTTATAATGGGGCTGTGTTGGAACTTATCAGGGACATACACAAAACCAGATGTCCCCTGAGCTCCTGTCCTTGTCCAAACCAAGATGAGATAAAGGGAGCATCTTCAGAAGTAGTTTCTGATCTCTAAAGGAAGATTTCCCCTTTTGGCCTCCAGCATATTTCTTTTTGATTTATTTATTTAAATATGTGTATTTATTGTTAAATCATTCTTCATTTTGTACATTTTTTCATCTCGGTTGTAATCCCTGTGGCTACCAATTCACCCATGTGCCAACACGACAGTCCTGTGCACTCTTCCTGTCTCAGTTTTGATCCTATTCCTCTCTCCACCCCCCATAGAATGTCTCTGGTTTATAGTTGTTTTTTGTTTTTACTTTATTACAATTTTTTTTTCTGATCCCTTATGCTCCTGCTATGCATGAAACCATCTGGTATTTTCTTTTTCCTTCTGACTTATTTCAACAAGCGTGATCCCTTCCAGCTCCATCCACGTTGCTGCAAAAAGCATGAGATTTTTGATTGCTGAATAATATTCTGTTGTGTATATGGACCACATCTTCTTGATCCAGTCATCTATTTTTGGGCATTTGCGTCAATGCCACATAGAGCAGCAGTAAACATGGGGGTGCAGGTAGCTTTTTCAATCAGTGTTTTTGTATCATTTGGGTAGATACCTAGGAGTGTATTGCTGGGTCATATGGAATCTCCAGTTCTAGCAGTTTGAGAAACCTCCAAACAACTTTCCATAGTGGTAGGACCAGTACATTTCTATACAGCCTTTCAAGCTTTGATCTGGTCACCCTACGAGAACTCGTACAACAACCTCATTTTTAGCTTTCATAGTGGTTGTTTTCAGCCCCCCACCTTCATCTGTTAAACTCCAACACAGCATCCTTCGTGTTCTCTACCTCTCCCTTGTAGTTTCTGTGCCTGTAGTATCATGGAATGCAGGGAAGCTCCAGAACCAGCCATGCTCTGAATCTAAACCCTCACCCTGCCACTCACTCCTGGGAAAAGTAGTTTGCATTTCTGAGCCTGCTTTCTCAAAGTCAAATGACAATACCCACCATGATTAAATGAGGTTACAGTGCAAGTGGCGGGAGCAGGTGCATGGCTGGTGCCCATGCTGCTGGGCTGCACACCCTTTAGACCAGGGCCAGGCATCTTTGGTCTTTTCCCTGAAAAGTTCTGACTCTGCATTTTACAAGTACAGAAAATACTTACAGACTGACATGAGGATTAATTACAACTTTTTTTATATAAGAATTTAGGTCCCTCCCTGGTGGTGCAGCGGGTTAAGGCATACCACCAAGGAGGTAAAACCACTTCAGCATGAGTTTGGTCCCCACCCAGCCCAGAGGTGACCTACATGGCGCAGCAGACCTCTAGTGACCTGCCCACTGCTCCCCTCAGCAGTGTACTTTGTCAATCTGCTGTTCTGCTCCCCACTCTGTTTCCAGTGAATCCTCTCACCATCCCTGCACATTTGGCCTGTACCCCAGTTCTGTATGCATAAATAAATGAATTTTAAAAAAAATTTACTTCCTTTAGTTACCTGCTAACCCGAATGCCTAGTCTAGTCTGACTGTCACTTCACCATAACCAAGCCTTCTTCAGCTACTCCCGAGATGGGGTTCTCCAAGGACCACAGAAAGAGGCTCTGCCCTTACTGCCACTCAGATCCTGCTAATGTGCCAAAAACTTTTCACCAGGGATAAAGTCTTCCATTTTACATGGAAAGACAAATTAATATGTAAATATTTATAAAGTGACCTGTGATTTACATATTCAAATGGCCGTCTGATGATTAACATTTTTGAATGTTAATGTGGAAGGAAGTGTGCTTGTAGAGTGAAAGTGGAGAAGCCGTGAGAACAAAAAACAACAGGAAACAAGGAAAGGATCAGCTGCAAACTGAGAACAGATTGCACCTAGTTCACCATGTTGTACCGTGTGAGTTTCCAAGAGATGACTGGGTGTATATCTTGGCCCCTCACCCCACCCCAAGAAAGCTCAGCTGTGGTTTGAGTATCCAAAATATTGCCACACTGGGTCGGCAATATTCTCCATGCCTCGACAGGAGTGAGATGAGCAAGCAGGCCTAGCTGTGACGTGTTGCTGTGTGATTCTTGTCTTGACTGCAGGGGCAGCACTACTAGAATTAAAACTTGCATTGTGACTGAGAGACAGGAATGGGTCATCACCATTCTGAAGAAGAGAGGAGACAGAGCAAAGACATTTGGATTCCTGAAGAGCTCAGCCACCATTGAACTTACCCAACATCCTTTCTTGCTCAAAAAAATTTTTTAATATATATAATAGGTTATTTTTAAATCATTTTGTGCATTTTTCTATCTCATTTGCAATCCCTCTGGTCTTGCCCAAACTTTTAATGAGTCCCAGAGACCTTGAAGTTTTGCAGAGAAACAGATACTAAAAGCATACTGTGAAATTTTGTGAGGTAAAGGAGTAGATCTTACTCATCACTGCACCCACCCTGACCCTTGCCCCAAGAAACAGCACATAATAAATTTTTTTATTATTATTACTAAAGTTTATTTTTACATCATTTTGTACATTTTTTTCCATCTCAATTGTAATCCCCGTGGGTTTCCCATCACCAAGTCACAAGTGTGCCATCACCATAATCCCGTGCACTTCCCTCCCCACCCCCCCGTTTTTGATCCCATTCCCCACTCCACCCCCACAAAATGTCTCTGGTATATGGTTGTTCATTATTTTTGTTAT
>NW_004567147.1:1476125-1481180 GCF_000260355.1 Condylura cristata | reverse complement strand
GGGGATCTAAGTTGTGCTGAAGTGACTACAGCTTCTTAGGGCTGTGCTTTAACCTGCTGTGCCACTAGGGAGGACCAGACCTCTTTACTTTTATCCTATTATTTTCTATTTGATTATTTGAACTGTATTGCGATCACTAACGTGATCTCATAAGAACAACAGTAAGGCCCGCACCCCATTGCACTATAGGGATTATTTACTCACTGAACAAGTGATGACAAAGTGTCCACTGTGGGTCTGGCCTGACCCCTACACCCCAGGCCTGTGAGCAGGGATCTGGTTGTCATCACCAGGGTCCTGTGCATTAGGATTAGAGTTTTGCATTCTTTCATCCTGCAGCACCTTTGAGAACACAGAACCAAGCCTTGTTTTTCCAGCTCACTGTTAGCAGCTGCCCTATTAGACTCAGCTCCTCTGAGATGCTGACAGGAAGAAGAGAAAAAATGCTTCCACTCCATGAGCTTACAGAACCTTCCGCTGCGGCTTAAGCCTGGCCAGCAGAGATATATTTGGTTACACTTTAGGGATTTGTTTTCACTCAACACTTAATTTTATTAAGATTCAAGTTATGAAGTTAGATGATGTAGAGGTAGGAAAACAAATACAGTATGACTTTTACCTTGCCAGGAATCTGCTGTGCAATTCTGAAAGCTCTCAATGTGCATGTGGTTTCTACCATACGAAAAATGTTCTGCCTACAATCTAAAGTGTTGTCATTGTACATTACACACATTAACGATTGTGCCAATTTTTAATCATGTAGTCAAATAATTTTTTATTGCAATATAGATTGCATTGGCACAGCCTGTGTTTTCCTCTGCTAACCCCTCGCTGCCATCATCTCGTTCAGTGCCCTTGTATAGCAATGAACTAAGAGGAAGAGGCCAAGACCTCTGTCTGCAACCGATGCAGTCACAGTCTCCTTGCCGAGCAATGTGATTCTGTGTAAACCACAAAACCAGGGACAGGAAAGACCCAAGCACAAGGTCCTTCCCATTCACAGAACGAACCCCCTCAGGCCTCCCTGGAAATCATCTTATACCTGGCATGTAACACAGGACAACTTTCCTGTGCTTGCCGTTGGAGTTAATGAAAATGCCACATGTCCATGCTTTGTGTCCTTTACTGGGGAAGAGAGTGAATACAACTGCAGGGTGGAAGGGCCAAAGTTGAGAGCCCAGGAAGCTTCGGCCAGTGTGTGCACAGACTTGCTTATCTGTGTTGCAAGGGCTGTGCCTGTGTGCCTGAAGTCAAAGGGCAGTCAGTCCATCTCCCCTGCTTGGTGAGTGGACGCTGGGCAGCTCTCACCTAGCTGCCTCCCACAGGACTTGCCATTGTTTACTCACCCATCCCACTAGCACCCTAGAAAGACCCTTTGAGCACCATGGCTCGGCTGCAAGTGTAGAATATTTCCAGGTGCAGCTGAATCTAAGTGAACCCAATTAACACTTAGCTAAAACTTTATCATTGCAAACTTTAATTGTATTTGTTTATAATTTCAATTCATTTCTAGTTGCAATAACCAAGAATTAGTACAGCTATTATCACATGCATTGTGTTTCCAGGGTTATTATAACAAAGGTACACAGATGAGGTGACTTTAAACAGCACAGCTGGCCCTCCCTTGTGGCACACAGGCTAAAGGGGAGCACTATAAGCTGGCTGCTGCTGCTTCAGTGAGAGTTCGATCCCCGCCAGGGAGCTGACCCACATGGTGCCGCAGACCTCTCCTGACCCGCCCGCTGCTCCCCTCAGCAGCATATTTCAGTCCATCTGCCTGTTCTGCTCCCCACTCTGTCTCTGGTGGATCCTCTCACCACCCCTGCACCTCTGGCCTGTAACCCAGCTCTGTATGCACAAATAAATAAATCTTTAAAAAATAAACAGCACAGCTTCTCCTCCCACTGTTCTAGAGGCGACAGTCTGCAATCACACCCAGCACGACCATTGCAGTCTCTCCCTGTGGTGTTCATGCTGTGAGCCTCTCTATTTCCTATCCTAGAGGAAGTCTAGAATCTGTGTTCAATTTTCCTTATCTTTTATAAAGACACCTCCCTTTTATTTTAGCCCCTACCCTAAGACCAGGGTGATTTCATTTCAAAATCCTTAACTGATCACATTTGGAAAAACCCTAGCCATTGAGGGACACTACTCAACCCTGTACTTTATCCCCCTGTTTCAATAAGGGAAGTGAAGGTTAGAGGTAATTGAATTTCAGATTCCAACTTTTAATTAATTATTTCCTCTTTGTCTTCATTCAAACAGTGTCCAATACTTAATAGCATCCTTTTTTGAGCACCCACAACAGGGTAGCCATTTGTCTCTTCACATTAAAAGAGAGACATTACTATGCCAATGCTAAGTATAAAGAAACTAAGGATCAGTGAGGTTGATGAATTTTCTTAAGTAGGCACGAGGCATGGAGCCCAAGCCAAATGTGGTCAGCTCGAGACCTCCCCCTCCGCTTTCTGCTAAAGCCCCCTTCTCTTTCATGCTGCATAGATCAATGCTTCTGCCTCCAAAGAGCAGAAGATTAAACAAACGTTTTTATTGTAAACCTCCTGAGGCAAGGTGGGAAGGAGGCAAGCCCCAAACCCTCATTATTATGGAAAATCCTCTTTCATGATCCCTAGCAGCTTGAGTGGTCATGAAAAATGGGCTAAGTGGACATGGAGGGGAGCCCCATGCTGGGAGTGGGGAGAATGAATACAAAGGACTGCTGAAGACTACACAGCAGAGCTAATCAGCCTTGCCCCGAATTTGGATGTACCTGGAGAGCTCATAGAAACGCTCATACCTGGATCTCCCCTTCAGAGACTCTGGACTGGTTTGGGCTCTGGATACAGCAGTATGGGGGATCTGGGAAGTACATCTGGGTCACTCTATTGTACAGCCAAAGTTGGAAGATTCTTGAATCTTCCCTGGATGTGGCAGCAGCTGAGGCCTGCTTATAATATGAAGTTTTAAGAGGAGGAGACACTGACTTTCCAAGCTTTGCCTTCAGGAAATCTGCCAGCTTAGAGTTCAGCAAGCTTGAGGGCATGAGTTTGTATCTGGTTCCTTTGGATACAGTGCAGAGGTGACTTTGAGACAGTGCAAGGCCAAGCTCTGGGAATGGCTTAAAAGACTCTGGAGCTTTCTGGTTGGGAATTTCATGTCTCCCTTCAGACCTCTGTCACTTCCCCAGTAGTGAAAGTGCCCAGGTAGTTAGAACATGGTGGTTGCTTCTGGCAGGAATTCTGCTAGCAGCCTGCCTCACTTGAACGGCAACATCAGCTCTTATATTAGTCTTTAGCCAGACCAATTTAGGACTTGAACTGTGGCATTAGCTCTCCTGGGCTCTAACCTCCTCAAAAGGATGAGCCAAGTCCATAAAATAAGTCTCTCTCTCTTTCTACATATCTATCTGTATAGACATATATACACAGAGAGAGAGACAGAGCCATAGATAGCTAAAGAGATTAGATACATATACATAGTAGATTTTTTTATAACGATACATATACACAGACAAATCTTATTAGTTCTCTTTCTCTGAAGAACCCTGACTGAACATTATGCTATCTTTCCTCTCTCCTGACCTTTCTCTTCCTCTGCCCTCCAGCTCCACTCTGTGCTTCTCGCTCATTCGCCCACCCTTCTCCAGATCATTTATCTGTAGTCCCTGTGACTCACAGGCCTATAATAAGCCCTCAGCTTCCATTTGCCAAACTCTTCTCCCCTTCCTTCATTCAAGAGTCTCCTGAAATCCCACATCATCTAATGCAGGAGACAACAATCTGTTCTCTCTCAGATGGGTCTGTTCAGTGGGATAGACTGCAGAAGGGAAAATCTGATGTACAAGTATTGCTTTGAAAATTAAATTCTGAGATTACATCACCGGTGACTATAGGGGACCAGGTTTTTCAAAAGGCCCTGCCTTCGAGGCCAAGTTGCAAGGGCCAACTCTGACCCATCAAGACTGGTATCTGGACATCTTCACATATGTTATAATGTTCACATGTCCTGGCTCTGGGCCTAGCTTCCTGATTAAAGTCACTTTCCTTCATGGATCTTACAACCAACCTCCAGTTGCCCTTCTGCTCATTACCAAAGAAACATGCCAGATGTGGAGGCACCAGGGCAAACTCATGCACATATGTTCTCTCCTGGGCCTGCATCTTTCTCTAGGGCACAAGGGCCATAATTATGCTACCTCAACACAGTTGATAAATACATGAAGTCCACAGCAAGAAACACAATCACTGATCTAGCCACCTGTTAAGTTCACTTATGTTGACCTGCAGGCTGTCTCAGGGTCAGAGGTCATTAGTCACTGGAATGAACATAGTAAGCCTGACCAAACTGAGGACATTATTTCAAAACTAGCTATAGAGGCTCATCATTTCCATGTGCAGTATGTTTGATGAAGGGTTGAGGGGCACTAGTTTCCCCTTCCTACTGCATTTGAGGAGGGGCTTGTGATGTAACTGCAATCATCTGTAACCACACTCCCCAAAGAAACTATAAGGTCTATAGAACACAACCTGAAAACTATCAATTAGTTCTGAAGAGCTCAGAATGGCTTGAGGAGTGGTGCCCAGATGATTAAAAGAAAGCTGAAAGTATGGAGACCACTACATGGATGGAGGCCACTGCATAGAAGCGGAACACTGCATGGATGGAGATCACTGCATGGATGGAGATTGCTGCATTGGATAGAGAACACTGCATGGGTAGAGAACACTGAATGGATGGAGGCCACTGAATGGATGGAGATTGCTGCATGGATGGAGATTGCTGCATAGATGAAGATCGCTGCATGGATAAAGATTACTGCATGGATGGAGGCCACTGCGTGGATGGAGATTGCTGCGTGGATGGAGATTGCTGCGTGGATGGAGATTGCTGCATGAATGGAGGCCACTGCATGGATGGAGATTACTGCATGGATGGAGGCCACTGCATGGATGGAGGCCACTGCATGGATGGAGGCCACTGCGTGGATGGAGATCGCTGCATGGATGGAGATCGCTGCATGGATAGAGAACACTGAATGGATGGAGATAGCTGCAT
>NW_004567147.1:1470395-1475880 GCF_000260355.1 Condylura cristata | reverse complement strand
ACTGCATGGGTGGAGGCCACTGCATGGATGGAGATCACTGCATGGATGGAGAACACTGCATGGATGGAGAACACTGCATGGATGGAGATCGCTGCATGGATGGAGGCCACTGCATGGATGGAGGCCACTGCATGGATGAAGATCGCTGCATGGATAGAGAACACTGAATGGATGGAGGCCACTGCATAGATAGAGGCCACTGCATGGATGTAGGCCACTGCATGGATGGAGATCACTACATGGATGGAGAACACTGCAATATCAGAAAGAATATGAACTTTGCGGGCAGGCAAAATTCACTTCATCCCTTTACCACAATATTTACCATCTTGGAGGATGCATTCAACATTTCAGAGCAGTGTCTATCACTCAGTAAACATCCATTTCCTTTTCTGCTTTCTTGACTAAAAGGCCCTATAAATGTGGTGAAAGCACCCTGTAGTGCTGGTAGCTTTAGTGTTATATCAGAGAGCACAAAAGCACATCAAGTGTCAAATGATTTAGAGGGATGGAAATGTACTGTCTGCAGGACTTCACAGAACAACTGGGGAGTCCTTATCAGGTTCCAACATCCACACCCTGACTCACAGTACAATTAAGATGCCAAATGGGAGAAGGCAATGAAAATTATGCACACTATAGACTCCAGAAATTGTTACTTTTAGAACCCTCTAAATTTCCGAGTAAATTTACACTAAGGGAAGCAGCACACTACCCTCTTCCTTCTGGTCAACCAACATACAGTACTATCTCCGAGCAGTCCTTACACTACAGGGCACCCGAGAAAAATTCTTTTTAATTAACAAAAGGTCAGGTGGTCCTCCTCGACATTTGGAATTGGAGTACTTAGAGCATATTTGCTGAGTTTCAATTCTCTCATCTTGCAATCAGATGACTTGGCAGGATGCCTTTGCTATGGCCGTACAAAGTTAATGGAGTGGGGAGAATATATATTCGCTTCTGGTCTTCAACTACATGTTCTCTTATCTCAATAATAGTTCAAGGCTACAATTCAATGAAGTGATGAGAGCCCTCTGGTGGCTAAACTGACTCTTCCCTGTTCTTAACCACGCAAATGAGCTAGTTTGTGTTGTGAAAATCCTGTCTTGTTCAAATTAGAAATTTGCTTCATGAATTTCATCTTTTCTCTACTTGTGCTCCCTCACCCGAGTGTAAAAAGAAAGTGAGGCACTTTGTTGTTAATCTTTGTGATATTCACACTGCAAATATCCGGGCAAATATTTAATCTAACTGCTGAAAAGATAAATCATGTTTTCAGAAAATGGAATTTTCAGACATTATCTAACAAATACCAATTGGGAATCTATAACAAATCAGACACAAAATTAACTACTGTAAGAGATTTAGGAAAATTTTAAATACAATCTCCAATTGCAAGAAGCTTATGGCACAGAGCAAGAAAGAAAAGCATTGAATTTTAAAAAATTATGTTTTCTATAAAACTTAATTAATTTATGATATAAGTGAATTTTCTTCTAAAACATGCTCTTGGATTTTCTGTTTGTCTCCACTCAGGTACCTGTATCAGGAATCTGAACACCATTCTGGATTCTTCTCCGACTCAGCAATCCAATTATTCACTTTTTCTATTCTATAAGTCAGTTCAGGGTACCGTAGTTTCAGGTTATTAGAATATGCTTTTTAAGAGTATTTTTAAATTATTTTGAAGGATTAAAACACATACATACTATAAAATTTAAATGCATATAATAAATGCATAAAAATGTATAATAGTTCATAAAAAGTAAGTCTCTCGCATACCCTAGCCACGTATTTTCCCCCTACAAAAGCAACTATAATTCTAATCTCACACATATGCTTCCAGAGATACTGTATTCATGTGTGGATATATATGTACATATTTTTTCACAAATGATAACACACTGTTCGGCACCTTGTTTTCACATCTTAGTACATGAAAAAATTCTAAATTAGTGCAAAGAAGGGTCCTTCTCTTAAATGCATAGATGCATTATCATAATGATGTAACCAGTTCTCTATTGATGAAATTCAGATGGCTTCCAATCTTTTGCTATTATAAGTCAATGTGGCAATAAATATCTTCATACACATTCTTTTTCACACATACCAGAATATATTTAGGATAAATTCCTGGAAGTGGAATTGTTGGATCAAAGGAAATGTATATTTTTCCTTTTTATAGTTATTGCCAATTTGCTCTTCACAGAGGCTTTACAATGATACATCTTTGATGACAAACTTGGAGCACCCCTAAATCCTTAACAATGAAGTCATTTATACAATTTTATGAGTAGGGATAGCATATCAATATAGTTTTAATTTCCGTCATTCTTTTTTGGGTGAGGTTGAAAAATCTCTTTTATGTTTAACATGTATCTTAATATATATTTTTCTAATTTTAATCTTTTTTTTTTTTTTTTTTTGCCTAGAAGAACTGGGGTGTAGTACAGAGTTGCAAGGGGTGAGAGAATTTATCAAAAATAATGTAGAAAGTAGAATGAGCGATTTACTGAAATACACTGCTGAGGGGAGCAGTTGGCAAGGCAGGAGGGGTCTCCTGTGCCATATGTGGATTAGCTCTCTGGCCAAGGAGCGAACTCAGGCTGTAGTAGTTATAGTACTGAGATTTAATCCCTAGGGGAGCCCTTATATGTACTTTATACTGACATATTTTTAGATCTTTCATAATATTTTTTTATTTTTAGATCTTTTGTACATTTTTGTTTGTTTTAAATTTTTTAATATTGTCATTGAACTGTAGAAGCTCGAAACAGACAGTGTTCAAGAAATCCCCAGATGACCCCTTACCACAGAGTTCCTGGTATTTATACTCTGAGTTGTTCCCGTCAAACTGTGCAAAGATTGGTCCCAGTGACCAAAGCATATGGCAGAAGTGACATTATATAATTTACAAGAATAGCTTATAAAAGACATTTGACTGCTCTCCTGGTGGCTTTCTTTCATGAGACTCTTGCTCCCTAGGAAACCAGCTACAATCTAAGCCAGCTGTCGGTAAGAACCATGTGGTGAAAAGCCAGCAAGTAGTCAGTGAAAACTGAGCTCTTCTGCCAAGAGTCACATGCATAAATTTAGAAGCAGCTTTGCCAGTCCCAGGTGTGCCTTCAGATGAGACTGCAACACCAACTGATGCTTGATTGCAATCTCACTAGAGACTGACCCTCAACTGTTCCCATATTCCTCAGATTCCTGTAATGAATCTACAGTTTGAATCTACTGATTCCTGAGGTAACTTTTATGTATCAGTTAATAATAGTATAGAGTCCTAATTATATTTTTTAAAAATCAGTCTTTTCTCTTGAGATGTGTATGAGTATCAATTATTTCTCCCTGGTTGTTGAAGTTCTGTTGGGTCTTTTCTCTCCTTTCTTTTCTACTTCTTTACTCTCTTACAATTTTCAAAGTGAGGCCTCCCTGATGGGGCAAGGGGTTAAGTCTCAGCAGCCACTGGAGATATCTACAGCCACTAAAGCAGTTCGATCCTGGTAAAAGAAGCTGACACGCATGATGCAGCAGAGTTTTACTGTCTCACCAGCTGCTCTCCTCAGCAGTATGTTTCAGTCAGTCAGCCTCTTCTACTCCCCCACTCTGTCTCTAGTGACTCTTCTCACCCTGCCTACACTCCACCTCTTGTATGTACAAATAAATAAATCTTTTAAAAAAAATTACAAGGTAAAAATGTTTCATCTTGGGGGGATTACTTTCACACTCACCAAAGATTAAAAAAAAAAAACCACTAAAAAAATCCCAAATTTCACTTTCCTCCACTTCTAATAATAAAGGATTGGACCCTTTGAGGCAATCTACATATTAAAAGTAATGAATCAGATAATTTTCTATTTTCCTTAAAAGCATTAAAGAATGACAAGATAATAAAGAATTGTCAAACCAAATCTTGGGGACTTCAAGAATCCAGAAAGATAACAAAAGAAGCCAAAATATTTGCCTTAAGGACATATGCTAAGTGACTTGTGTTACTGTTTTCATGATCTTATATAGTAGTAGTAACTCTGAATCCATCATCCATTCATGTGGAAAGCTTTAGACACTTTTTCTTATTCTAACCTAGAATCCTAAAAGACAAACCCTTAAGATAAATATAAACCAGAAGAAATTGATTACCTACTCCCCTGCCCCCACTCCACATAAGCTAGTCTCAAGATACAAATGTCTAATTGTTGAATAAAATATTTTTTTAAAGAAGAAGAAATAAGAAACAAAAATCATATCATTCCCTGAGCAGATCTACCCAGAGACCAAAAAATTTATAGCTTAAATTCAAAACCAGGAGTGTTTCAAAAACTTGAAGACTTGGCTCTAATTTGAATTGATTATACAGTTAATTCCCCTAAATGCTTGGAACAAACAAATTCAAACTTGTCTAGAGAAGGGCTCCCTCACCTAAGCCATAGGAATCACCACCAGGTCTCATGGGCAGTGGTAAGAATTCAATGGTAACCAAACTACAAGAATATAAATTACAATGGGGAAAAAAAAACCCAGTAATTTTTATATAAATAGACCCCAAAGGACTTCAAATCCTGAAATACTCAGAGGAAATTATAAAATAGCTATGATTAAAGAAATAAATTATAAAATAGCTATGATTAAAGAAATAAAGATATAAAATATCTGTTAAAAAAAAGTGACTTGGGAGATTTGAGAAAGAACCAAGTAGAACATCTAAAAATGTAAAATAGCTGTAAATGAAAATCTCAATAGATGTGTTTGAGAGCAGAATCTGCAAAGCTAGAGAGAACTAGACCACAAATCAAAAGGAATTTTTCAAACTGTATTTTAGAGAGGGATGAAGATGTAAGGGAAACATTGGGAAAATAAATTTTTAGAAATAACATTTAGAAAAGTACAGAAACATAAAACACTCATTTTTTTTTTTTACTGAGGCAGAATTTATAAACAATGAAATGCACACATCTTGTGTATTCAGCTTCATGAGTTCTGACTGTTTTCTATCCTATACCTTCTCTATTACTCCAAAATTCACTCATGGCCCTTTCCAGGAAATCTTTGTTCCATATTCCACTCCTGACTCCTTTTACTACAGACTAATATTATCTATTCTAGAATTTCATATGACTGATATAATATGGGTTGTACTTTTTTGTGTCTTCCCCCCCCAATATAGAATGATAATGTGGTAATCCAACTCTTTGCATCTTTTCCACTACTCCTCGTATGTATGGTATATCACAGTGTTTATCCTTCTTCCTTCTACTAGATATTTGGGTCAATTTCAGTTTGGGAGCAATTATAAGTAAAGCTTTTATGAACACACCTGTACAAGTATTTTTATGGACATATGTTTTCTTTTCTCTTGGGAAAACACTTAGAAGTGGAATTATTGGGTCAAAACACATTTGCCAAGTTCTATTGGCTTATCTACATAGATAGCTCTCTGTTAGACTGTAAACACTTTGAAACAGGAGCCAGGTTTGATTTGTTC
>NW_004567147.1:1460561-1469789 GCF_000260355.1 Condylura cristata | reverse complement strand
GGAATCGCACTCAAGTGGAAGTGGCTTTAGCTTCTTCGTGGTGTGCTTTAACCCGCTGCGCCACCAGGGAGGGCCTCCCCATGGACTATTTTCAATCCAGCTTTTGTTGATTATTCTATGGTACTGTCTTAAGGATATGAGTACCTTTTCAAAAGTACTTTTGAAAATTTTGTAACATAGATCCCAGGGAAAAGATCCAGGGAATTTTGAATCTCTGGTGACAACTATTGTTGTATGGCTAATATTCATTGAAACATAAGAATAGCAAGCAATTTACAGTGATCATCACATTCATTCCTTTACTTCAAAATGTTGGTACAAGGAATGTAACTTGCTTAAAGTCACACAGCTGGTGTGACCTGCAAGGCATATGAAGGAGAATTGACTTATTATTTTAGTATTACTTTTGAAAACAGTTTCAGTACAAAATTTCCTACATGATAAGTAAAAATGATAACAAAACCTGAATTATCTATTGACTATAGGGATTCAATGAAGTCCTTTATTTTCTAACAATTCATTCTGCAAGTTAAAAAAAAAAGCATGATAAATAGATAAGGTATTGTTTTTATTTCTTTATCATCATCACATCATTACCATTGTCATTATCATCAACATTTACCAACTGTCTTTCCTTATGTATATTATTAACATATAGGAATAATACCACCTACCTTCTTGTCCTGAGGATTCAACGATATTGAATATATAAAGCTCAGCACATATTTGCTCCCAATCAGTAGTGTCTTTCTGTTTTGGTTATTGTCTGTTTTGCTGTACAGAAGCTTTTTAATTTGGTGTAATCCCAGCTGTTCATCTTTTCCTTCACTTTCTTTGCTTTGGGGGATGAGTCTATAGAAAGATGTTACTGAGATGTATCTCATGGAGGTTTTTGCCTATGTTTTTGTCAATATACTTTATGGCTTCAAGTCTTATTATGTTCAAGTCTTTTATCCATTTTGAGTTGGTTTTTTGTGCATGGTGTAAGAAAGTAGAATAGTTTCTTTCTTTGGCTTGTGGAGGTCCAGTTTTCCCAGCACCATTGGTTGAACAGACTATCCTTATGGGAGGAAAAGAGGGAAACCAAATAATGGATCAGGGGAAAAAAGACAAAACTAACTGGCAACTAGAAATCAAAGACATTCAGCAGGGTAGAGGAAGGGACTGAAACGGGGCAGGCAGATCACAAGTGACTATGGCGATGGTTGTTAGGTGACTTGATGGTGGGAATTTTACGGGGACAACACCTGAGAGGAGAAATTAAACATTGTACAAAAATGAACAATGATGTAAGATGATATATAAAACAGAAAAAAGTAAAGTGCTCACTCAGCACAGTGACTGTCACTGTGAAAAGACCCCATACAAAGCAGCCCCCAGCCAGCACTCTGGGCTTGTTCACACGGTGGTGCTTTTGCTTCTGTCCATGGCTGGTAAATTTGTCCTTCCCAAGGCCAGCCAGAGGGGTCTAATGACACTTCACAAGTCTCCCTTCTTCAGCCAAACCAAAGCTTTGATCAAAGCAGCCAGTGAAATGACCATTAGAGAAAGGCCTGATGTCAATCTATCCAGTTCCAGGATAAAGTCAAAGTATTTTCTAACGCCATTGCTTCTTATTCTTTCGTGGACCTTCATTTTAAAAGTTGAAGTTCTGACTTTTCATTCACTAAGGTGAGTAAAGTGAATCAGGGATTGATGTGTCTAAAGTATCTGTCTTATAGCCATACTCTTTTTTACATGTCAGGGAGTATAATTTAACATTCCATTAGCTATTTTTCATTAAATTTTGACTAGTGAAACACTGAAATTATATTATCCTTAGCTGGAAACATCATTTCCTTAAAACATTTAAAAGCTACGAGGTCTCCCTAAAGCACAAGTCCTGTTCATAAATGGAAGGGATCATAACCTCAGACACCAGGCCCCTTCAGCCCAATGGGGCAACCCCCACCCCACCTGGTCCTCTCTGGGTGTCACCAACCCCATTTGGGATCTGACACCCCATTGTGATCCATTGGTCTTTGGCTTTGCAATACACTCCCCATTTCTGTTCCAATTGTTACAGTTAAACTGCACCCAAATTGCTATATTTATTCACATTCACAGCTTCCCTATTGAGGTCATGTTGGCAATTTTTTTTCTTCATAGGAACTTAAATGAGGTGCTCAGGTCATTGTGCCAGAGAAGCTATTTGCAAACCACACAGCTGCCCAACTCCTCTTCCTCCAGCCTTCACTGAGCTCTAAAGAGAATGCTTGCTCTCTGACTGTCTCCAGCCCCAGGTGGGCCATCCACCAGAGCTCCTGGCCAGGATTAAATCTCCTTGCTCCCTGCTGGAGAGAAATGCAAATGTGGTAGGTGGAGAAAGTCATTGTTATCATCTTTTCCCATGCATGTGTGTGTGTGTGTGTGTAACTGGCTTTGCAGCTATTTATTTTCTAAGATGATAGTTTTGTTGCCTTTATTGCCCATTTTGTACCCTTCAGTGGCATGGATCTGAAGTCTGTACAGAGAATGATTCAAGTGAAGAAGTGTATCTTAGATATGAATCTGAACATATGTCTTCAACATTCAAGCCCATTCTAGAGATGGCCAAAATAATGTTCCCCACGGAGGTCTTCATGGTATCAGAGAACGGTTATTGTGTGGCAGAGATTGCTGTTTGACCTTTGATTCAACTGAAGGCAAGTTCTTTTAGCCTAACAAGCTCTGCAAACTCCCAGGAAATCAGCCCTCTGCTGCTCTGATTCAATATTCATTTTCACGCAGACTTAGCAGAGAGACACTGACATAGTATATTTATAGTATTTGTCACAGTTCATAGAGCACTTTTATATATAGGATCATTATAATCCAAGTTCTTGGTGGCACATAACAAGCTATTTCTAGCTAATTTGACCAGAAATAAATGTATTGGAAGCATAGTGAGCAGTTCAAAGACTTTGCAGGAATACAGAGCATGGAACAGTCAGGAACTAAGGCCACCTAGTTTTGCATGTCTCATCTCAACCAAAGTCAGGCCGCAGCCGTATCTCGTCTGAAAGCTATCTTGGTCTCCACCACGCAACATCTCACTGCTGCCACTATTCTGAGAGTGACCTTTAATAGTCCCTGACTCTGTGTCCTTCCCTCCAGTTCTAAAGTTCCAGGAGGGTACGTCTGATTGATCTAGTCTGTACGCTACCTGTGTGTGTGGGGGTGGCAGGGGTGAGGAGTATATTTACTTCCCTTACCTCCTGGTATTCACTGCTAAGTCACTATTAACTTTCAACTGTAGCAAAGTAAATCACCACAGATTTAGCGATGTAAACAACACTCAAAGCCTGTGTGTCACAATTCTGGCGCAGCCTCAGTGAGTGCTGTGTTGAGATTGTCACCAAAGTGCCATGGGGCTGCATTCTCATCTGCAGGCCCAAGTAGGAATAAAAGACTATTTCCAAGCTCCCTCAGGTGGTGACAGATTCATTTATTTTCAGCTGTCTATCTAAGGCCCTATTCTTGGCCACTGTTACCTCCTGTAGGCCACATTCAAGGGCTTGCCAAGTCAGTCCACATGTCTACTCCTCCACAGACACCTCCCAACAAGGCTTTTGGCTTCATCAGAATCATCATGGATCTCTTGTGTCATATCTACCTTCCATGAGGCTTTAAAACTTTGATTGATTAACTCAGACTTACCTAAGATAACTTGCCTTTTGATACGTTCATAGGCAACTGACTAATAACTCATTCAAAAGAAAGAAATCCCATTATATTTACATGTTTCCTCCATATGCAAAGGGAAACAATTTGCATGCAGTTCCCTCCAAAGGCACACTGTCCTTTGCTCATCATGTTTACGGGAGAATGTCAAGCATATCCCATCTTATTTCACTGGGAGAGCAGATCAAGAACACATTTTCCAGTTTTTGTTTTTTTTTTTAAAGATTTATTTATTTGTGCATACAGAACTGGGGTACAGGCCAGAGGCTCAGGGACAGTGAGAGGCTTCACCAGAGACAGAGTGGGGAACAGAACAGGCAGATCGACAAAGTACACTGCTGAGGGGAGCAACGGGCGTGTCAGGAGAGGTCTGCCACGCCATGTGGTCACCTCCGGGGCAGGCGGGAATCGAACTCATGCTGAAGCAGCTTTAGATTCTCAGTGCTGTGTTTTAACCCACTGCGCCACAAGGGAGGGCCACATTTTCCAATTTTACAAAGGAAAAGAAAAAAGTCTCTAAGCAGTCATCTGATTTAGTGGTAGTCAGAGAGTTTAGAAATAGTTGAGTTGGAATTTCACATCAGAACTTTTGAAAGTGCCTTTTGCAAAGGTAAGTGAAATAAATAAAAACATCAAATAAACTAAATAGCTGACCAGTGATGCAAAAGGTCCTGGCGGCAGGAAGAAGGAAGAGTAAAGGGTGGAATGCACCCTTTACTAGGTTGCTAGTAGGCTAGCAACCTAGTTGCTAGGCTGCTCCTGAAGCTGGTCTTGAGCTACAGGAAATAATGCGAGCAAAGGGCATGAACTGTCTGTTGCATGTCAGAGAGTGACACACATCTGTGATAGAGTTGCTGTATTTATTTATTTTTTAAAAAATTTTTTAAAGATCATTTATTCATACAGAACTGGGGTACAGGCCAGAGTTGCAGGGGCAGTGAGAGGATCACCAGAGACAGAGTGGGGAGCAGAATAGGCAGATGGACTAAGTACACTGCTGAGGGGAGCAGCAGGCGGGTCAGGAGAGGTCTACTGCACCATGTGGTCACCTCCAGGGCAGGCGGGGATCGAACTCATGCAGAAGTGGCTTAAGCTTCTTAGTGCAGTGCTTTAACCTGCTGCGCCACCAGGGAGGGCTTAGAGTTGCTGTATTTAAAAGAAGCAATACAGAGCAGGTTCCAAAGGTAAATATGCAAGGTGGCCGAATCCCCCAAAGAGTCCAAACAGGAGCAGGAGAGGCTTCCTGAGTTTGCATTTTCTCACGCTCGCACCCTGTATGTCCTTGGCTTGCTGGTCTCCCTGGACAGTTCCGTGTCCACCCTGCCTCTAGACAAAACTTTCCTTCAGCAGGTTATCAAACAAAACATAGGTTTATGTTCAGCTAACCATATTATTTACTTAATCATCATCCTGAGAGCTCCTGAAAGAAGCTTTTGAAAAACAAGATATGGGAAGGTAAAAAGAATGAATTTCTTAGTGAGATAGGCAGTATTCTATGAATAACAAAAGCTTTCTGTCCAATAATATATAAATAAAGTCTCCATACATC
This sequence comes from Condylura cristata, assembly GCF_000260355.1. Classification (NCBI taxonomy): domain Eukaryota; kingdom Metazoa; phylum Chordata; class Mammalia; order Eulipotyphla; family Talpidae; genus Condylura; species Condylura cristata. The sequence goes on along the minus strand of NW_004567147.1, from coordinate 1,464,538 downwards.
TTTGATCCAGTGCTTTTGCATGAAAAACACAGGTGTAGAGAGACAGGAGCTTTTTTAAAATAAATAAATAAATAAATAACATATTCAAGTGTGTCTGAACACATAATAAAGTATAATGAATGTCCTTATCACATTCAGTGGGTAACAAGAGGGCTTCTGGATAACTCTTATGCTGATCCCGGCACTGCCCCCACCCAGCTCTATCTAGACCTCAGTTTTCTCATCTGTAAAAGCAAGAAATCAAAAACTTTATTTCTAAAAGCCTTTTCAACTTCAAATTCAGTCACTCTTCAATAGAATAGGTAATGTGCAATAGTTAACATGAAGGCAAATCCATCTTCCTGTCATCTTTATATGGCATGACATTCATTCTCATTAATCACAGGCAACTTTGAACTTTATAGCATTTTGGATTACATTCAACTAAGACCAGTATCCAGTCCTTTGATTATTTGAGGATATTTGCCTATTGGTAAGAACTATTTATCATAGCCAGGTATCAATCTGTCTAGAATTACACACACACACACACACACACACCCCAGAAATAAAAAGACACTATAGTGAACAAGTTAACAGAAAGGAGTGGTTGGGTTAGCAATGAAGAATAGAAGAAACACTAGACCTTTATAACTTTCCCTAATTGACGCTCTCCTCATGCGTCACTATTATAATAATCATCTCCTTCTACAGCAAGGGCACTACTTGACCCTATGCCCATACTTTGTTTTTATTTTTTTAGCATTTCCTTTCTCCCTTATTTCTCCCGAAGCATGTTAATTAACTGCTGTGGAAGATAAGAGCTGTCTCTATCATGGGATCCTCTTGGCCTGTCCCCACTCCCTGCTATCTTAAAATGCTCTTGACATTTTAAAAACAACAGCACATTTTGGCACGACCAATAAGATAGCCAGCTGTCTTCTCTGCTCTTAACCCCTTACTTTTGGTTGATACTCCATAGTAGCAGGGCACAAGAATGCAGGCCCAAGTCTAGCACCTGATAGAGGAGTAGAGTATCTGAGATACTTGCCCATTTTACTTTTCCAGTCTATGCAAAAGGAATACATATTCTTGTTATGATTTTCTTGAAAATCAGCTGTACTATATGATATTTTTCTTTTTCCTCCTGGCTTATTTCATTGAGTATAATCCCTTCCAGCTCTATCCATGTTGCTGTGAAAACCATGGAGTCACCTTTTTGATTGCTTAATACTATTCTATTGTGAATCTCACTTATAGGAAAAATGTAGGGAACCCAATAAGGGACAAGGGAAAAATAATCATAATAAATTAAAAATAAAATTAACAGGTAACTATTAATCTGAGATTCTCTGCAGGGGAGGGAGAGGGAGAGAGATCAAAACAGGGAAGGGAATGTGTTCTTACACAAGGGCTATGTTGATGGTAAATCAGTGACAGGGATGACACTTGCAAGGGGGAAGCATGCAGTGTACAAAAAGAATGATGTAAAACAGAAATTAAATTAAATTATAAAATATATCAATATTCACTCTCTTCTAAAGAGATAGGTGATCACATTCTTTTAGGATATTAAAACTGACTTTCCATTTTGTTGCCATTGCACATAGGTTCCCTCTACAATTTTTATCATGTGGACACATGGCTTCCACAATTCAAGTGGATACCTGTCCATTATCTGAAACTATTCTCTTTATAATCAGAAACTACCTACAAGTTGCTTTACACTGTGGCCATGTTTCTTCCATTGCTCAAACTACCTGTTCTCATTGTCAAGCATATCCCCCCCCGCCCCCGGCCATGCAGTCCTCTCTCTCCTCTTTCTGTCTGTGTGACAGCTCTCTCTGTATCCCTTAGGCCTTTCTTCCTGTAACCTCACCCAGAATGGAAGCACCCTTTGTAGCTCCAACCATAGCCTCTTGCTCCCACAAGAAGGGTCACTTTCACTTGTCATCGATTGAATGATATTTCTAAATTGATTTCTCTGTCAAAGATCTCCCTTTTGGAATCCAGACTTACATATTCAAAGACTTACTCGAATTACCCATTAAGATGTATCCATTCCCTGGATACCTCACTCTCAACTGAGCTGTCTTAGGTCTTTGACTATCATAACCAAATACTACCGAATGAGTGGTGGTTTATTTCTCACAGTTCTGGAGGCTAGAAAGCAAGATCGGGGTGCTAGCTGAAGGAGTAACTGTGGGGCCCCACCTGGCTGGCAGATGGCAGCTTCCCAGCGTGTGCTCATGTGTCCTTTACTTGGTTTGTGCGCTTGAGTAGTGAGAGGTTTCGTTGTCTTCCTCTTCTTTTAAGAGAACAGACCTTAGAAGTATTTTAGACAGTGCTAAGGAATTTGAACTCTAATCCCCTCCCAAAGGATCATTTCTATATAACATCAGATGGGGGAGTAGGGCTTCAACATACAAATTTGGGGGTTGCACAGGAGCTCTGTCCTCCAAGTGAGCCAGCATTAGGGTATCTTTTCTATCCTTCCTGAATGTGCTCCCCTTAGGTGAGTCTCCTGTGATACAGGATAGTGCCACCCACACTGGTAACTGGGAGGCCCCTTTTCTCAGCAGTAAAATAAGTATATTACTAGTATCAAAGCAAGAAATTTCCCAGGTCTGCTTAGGTTTTGCTGCTGTTCCAGGCCTACTGGGGGAGTCTGTTGCTTGGATTCTGCTGCCTGCTGGAACAGAAAGTTCTTGCAGTGTTCTCTGGCCCACAGTGATTAGCCTGACCCCCTCCTAGACAGTAAAGATTCTTATGCTGTGACAGACGGGCTGACAAGATTCCTCATACACCTGTATAAAACCTCACCACTCCTATAATTCAGGGCTCAGCCTGTCGGGACTGATCCCACTGACACAGCCAGTGTGATGAGCAAATCTCTCTCTTCACCTCTCTGAGTGCCTTTGATTTCTCAGGGAAATCACTGTAACAATATCAACTCCACAGAGAATGAGTTTCAATGAGTTAATGCATGTACACTGCCAATAAAATGTAAGATACAAAGCAAGTGATCAGTCATATTGTCTATTAAATGTTTTCTTAAATTTGCTTTCACTAACCTGACAAGAATGCTTTGGTTCTTACCTTACCGAGTGTCTTCTGACCAGCAGCTTTCGTCACCCTAACCCCTCTGCCTTGGCTTTGGGCAATCCACCCCACCGCAGGAGGCCTCAACTGCCTCCTTTCAAAGTTATCTTGTGGACATCCTGTCTCTCTGGCAGAAGTCTTCAGTGACTCCTCATTCTCTAAAGCTTCACATTCCTCAGCACTGCTGAAAGTGCCCTTCATGGCCTAGACTCTGGTCAAGTCTCCTGCCTTTGCGAGACGAGGCATCCACCAGCCACTGGCCACAAGCCACTGGCCACCAGCCACTGACCACCACAGTGCCACGTATCAGAGCTTTCTTGCTGAGTGAGCCAGCTAGCAGGACTGTGGCTCCCGAGACAGGACAGCTCCGGGAGCTAGCTGGGCTGGCAGGCACCTGCACTGATGAAGGTGATCAGTGCATAACTGTTGTGCCTGCTGAGAGGGAGACTAGGTGATGGGCTGTGTGCTTCAAAAGTGCCTTTCCAGAGATACTGGGGTGGGGAAAAGTGGATCAAAACAGGAGTGAGAAGAACACAAAGGTCTACGGTGATGGTGTACCAGTGAATTGGTGGTGGGAAGTCCTGTGGGACCACACACAAGATGATAAAGCGGATGTGGTATGAAAATGAAGACTGATGTAAATACATATATATAGGTGTGTGTGTGTATCTATGTGTATATTTATGTGTGTGTATATATATATATGTATATATATGTCTTTTCTTGCCCTTGTGCTTAAAACGATACTAGTCCCTCTTCCCCAAATCATGTTTCCTCCATTTTCTTTTAAATTTATTTATTTGTGCATACAGAACTGGGGTACAGGCCAGAGGTGCAGGGACGGTGAGAGGATTCCCCAGAGAGAGAGGGGAGCAGTATAACCAGATCGACGAAGT
>NW_004567147.1:1451512-1460461 GCF_000260355.1 Condylura cristata | reverse complement strand
TGCATACAGAACTGGGGTACAGGCCAGAGGTGCAGGGACGGTGAGAGGATTCTCCAGAGACAGAGTGGGGAGCAGAACAGGCAGATCCATGAAATACACTGCTGAGGGGAGCAGCCTGGCAAGACAGGAGAGATCTGCTATGCCATGTGGATCACCTCTGGGACTGGGGGTCGAACTCGCACTGAGGCAGCTGCAGCCAGCTTGTAGTGAGTGCTGCATCCTAATCCATTGTGCCACCAGGGAGGGCCCCTTTTCCACCATCTTCAATCAGCTAAAATACTATTTCCTCCAGGAAGCCTTCTAGTCTTGTGTGATTTGATGGGCTTTGTCAGAGCTCTGGACACAGGCACACGCCATCCCTCCACAGAAAGCTGCTTGAAGGGAGGGGTCCTGTTCCATTTGTCTTTTTAAGCCTGGGTTCGACTTCCTACCCAGCAACACCTGACTTGTAAACAACACATAAATGTTGCATGACTGAGTGCATGTCTAGCCCTGCGATGTTTGACTTACTTTAAAGCCCATCTGAAGGATTAGCATGGACATAACTCATCTTCTATCTCCCTCGTAGCCTGCCATACATTAGTCTCTCTTTTTACCTTTCCATCTCTCTCTCTTTTTTTTTTTCCTATTCTACGCTACATCCTATTCTATGTGCTACACTAGCTGCAAATAGACTTGTGAAGCAGAAGTATTACTGCAAAGCAGTGAGATAGATTCCGTGCACCATATGGGAAAACTAATCTCACCCTATATAATCAGTGCCTAAAGAGAGAGACTCAAACTTCTTTTCCTCTCCCAAATTATTTCCTGAGAGGTTGCAAAAATGGATTAAGTAGCAGGGATGAGGTGGTGGTGCATTTTTTAGATATTTTTCCTCTCTGCGTCCTCACTTCTTGTCACACAGAATGGACCATGGTAAAAGAAAATTGTCTAGAACCCTGGCTGACAAATTTGCTACAGTCACGGTGGAAAGCTCAACTTAGCTTTAAATGAGCCCTTTCTCCATCTACAGAATCCCCAGGCAGCAAATATCATAAACCTAGAAAGAACATCCTGACATGTATCAAATAAATGCTTGAGTTAAGTAATGCGCTTAGTATAAAAGAGTCACCCCATGAAAGCTACTTTACAAATAAACATTTTCATAGGGAAACTATTATTTTCTTTCCTAGGGAAAGTGTATGTCCTTTTCTACTTCCTTAATTACTGTCCTGATTCTGACCGCGAGAACAGTCATGAATCATTTAGAACATTATGTATTAAATGACAAAGAGGCTGGGACTTCATCCCAGGGCACTTCATTAGTGAGCCAGCTATGGACTGTTCTCCTCCACTTCAAAGCGATCCTCGCATTCTGGCCTTGTGCTTCTGCCAGTGACTGCAAATCTGCTTCTGCTTTGCCCAACCCTCCCTCTTTGCATCTCCCAAGGTGGGGGGAGGGGCGGTAATAGAGGAAGGAGCGGCTTGGTCCGTGTTTGTTTACTAATGTTTCCAGGTGTGAACCTGCAGCCTCGTTTCTGCATGCTTTCAGGAAATCTCACTGTTCTCCAATAAAGGGCGAAGCTCACCCACCTGAGGCAGCATTTTCCGCTCCCTGTGCGGGCTGACAACACTCATGCAGACTCTGCCGGCCATGCCATCACGCCCATCCCTGTCCTCTCTCCCCGGTTGACAGCGCCCTGTGAGATCACAGTGCTGTCCATTTATAGGACAATTGCTAAAATAGCAGCTGAGGTGAGACCAAAAACTAGCAGTCAAGAAATAAATATTTGTGCTTATGTGCTTAAAAATAACCATTCCGGAATGACATCATAGGAAAAACCCAGGTAAGAAGCATTCGCCCTGAGACAAAGTCACAAATGACTCTACTGCTAGGTTCACTTTTCCCCTTTGGTACCACAAATGATTTAAAAGCAAAAATAATCTCCCACTTTTCTTAATCTTTCTTCCCCTCACGACACACTAAAAATTGAAACTTTTTGTGCTCAGAATTACCTTTTCCATTTCAAAGAAGAATAAACTGAGGTGTCAGCGTTTTAGTGATATTTCATCATTTTTACCTCAAGTAAAAACTTAAACGTCATTAACTTCCAAAGAGGTGATGCAACTTTGGCAGGTACCTAGAAAGATGAAGGAGGAAAATGGAGAGAAGCAGCAGTGACTATCGCTGTCTCTGGAGCATGTCAGCAGACACCTGCCTTGCTCTGTACTCTGGTGTTCTAGAAGTCGTGGGTGATGCCCTTAAGGTGCTCCTCGGTGGCTGTCTGCTGGCAAGCCTACCCAGGGCTTCCACCAATTTTCATGGGTAAATGACTTCACTAAGGATATCAACAATAAAGTGTAATACCACGTGTACAGAAACACTAGCTAAAACTTCCCATGAGTATCCAAAGAGCCATGTCAGCTAGATCAATAAGATTAAACTTTAGGTCCAGGGGCCACCCTGGTAGAGCAGGATGAGTCTCAGCACTATCAAGCTATCTTCAACCACTAAGGCATGGGTTCTATTCAGCCAGGGAGCTGACCCACATGGCGCTGCAGACCTCTCCTTTCTCACCCGCTGCTCCCCTCAGCAGTGGATTTCAGTCAATCTGCCTGTTCTGCTCCCACTCTGGTGAATCCTTCTACCCACTTCCCCACCAGCCCCTGAACCTCTGGCCTACACCCTAGTTCTTGTATGTGTAAATAAATAATTTTTAAAAGACATTAAATCTAAATGAATGTGTCAGATAATGTGGGTTGCTGTATGTCATAGACAAGGCAATTTCATTAACTGTAAGTGATTGATGTTGCAGGGTTGTGCAGATAGCCACAGGTGAGTATGCATTAGGGACTCGCCTACCTGTGCTCTTAGCTCCAGGGGCTGTATCCTAGTCACACAGCATTGCAATTATCTCCATTTCCTACTGCATTGTCAGCTTTCTGAGGGCAAGGGCATGCACTTATTTATCCTTCTTTATTCCTTCCTCCCTTCCTTGCTCATTTCTCCCCTCTTGTTCCTTTCCTGTCTCCTTTGATCCATCCTTCTCTTCCTTTCTTCTTTCTCTTCCTTTTCTTTTCTTCCTCCTTCCCTCTTCCTCCCTTTCTCCCTCCCTTCTTCCTTCCTTTCTTCTCTTCTCTCCTTCAACTAGCAAATTGAGTATGCTATATGATAACTTTAATTATAAAAATCAATATATATCAGGCCAGCATTAAGGTATCTGAAGGCTGCCATCCATTTTCTATCACATTAAGAGGAAGCTTTATGAAACAATAGTAACCAAGGATAAGAGCTATGCAATTTGACTGCCTTGCCCTGGTCCTGCCTCTGTTACTTGCTGACTCAACAACCAGATCAATTTTCTGAAGACTTTCAATACCTGTGCTTACATCCATAAAATAGGAATATAATAAGCAACTATTTCATATGCTGACATGAACCTTAAATGAGAAAATATACATCAGGCATTCAAATAGGCCTGGCACAAGGTGAGGACTCAATGTTATTTTAATTATTTGTTATCAGCACTAAATGATAATAATGATACTGACAACTTTATAAATGAAGGACAGTGATATACTTGGAAGACAATGCAAAACATGTAAAACAGAAAAAAGATTAGTATGTAGAATTTATAAAGAACCTTAAAATTCAATTTTGAGAAAATAAAAGGCAAGCCACTGCTATGGAAAGTAAATAGCCAACAAGTCATATAAGCCCAGTTTTATCAGTAATTTGAAAAAATGTAAGTAAAATCCATGAAATAACATTTTTACCTATGAAATGAGAAAAAATGCCAAAGCTTGATGTTAAATGCTAGAATGACAGGAACAATTGTTCATGGGTAGCAGAAACAGGAATTGGCATAAATGCCTCAGAGGGAAATTTTAGAAATATTTATTAAAATTAAATCTGTGTATTTCTAAAAATATGGTGAGTCTTTACACCAGGGCTAGTCAAGAGAATGATGGGAAAGGAGAGTTTGGTAAGACTGACTGAACAATCTCCTGTATTCACAAAGCCGGATCCATCCCAAATCTCCACTCCGCACAGAGTTAACAAAACTTTCTCTCACCAGGGCCCTTTCTGGTAGCGCAGTGGGTTAAAGCACAGCACTAAGAATCTAAAGCCACTTTTGCATGAATTTGATCCCCACCTGCCCCGGAGGTGATCCACATGGTGTGGCAGACCTCTCCTGACCCGCCCGCTGCTCCCCTCAGCAGTGTACTTCATCAGTCGGCCTGTTTTGTTCCCCGCTCTGTCTCTGGTGAATCCTCTCACCACCCCTGTACCTCTGGTCTGTACCCCATTTCTGTATGAATAAATAAATAAAATCTTAAAAAAAAAAACAAAACTTTCTCTCACCAAAGCTTCCTCTAATGACTGCTTGGGGCACCAAGTCTTTGTTCCCCTGGATTTCCTAGCTATTATCCTTTTCTGTTCTAAGTGAAATTTTGCGTTACAATGGGATGTTCAGTTCCATGACAGGGTAGACATAATGAGAATGTCTGTTTAATCATTTTGTCTCTATTATTCCCAGAATAATGTCAAAAATTGTAATTCCATTAGAGGTGATAGACTGGGGGGAAGTACACTAGAAAAATCATGGGTAAAACATTTTAATACTTAATGGCATTTTTATAGGTATAGTAAAAGGCAGCTTTCAATTAGCCAGAAGAGCATATGCCACTTAAAAAAAAAAAAAAGTGGCTTTTTTAAAGCATCAAATTTTATTTTGTGTGTATGTTGTGTTTGTGTTTTAGGAGTGTGGAGTGAGGGATCCTCTTGTTGCCACATTGCACCCACCATAAAAACACACATTAATGCTCCACCGCTGTCTAGTGTTTTTTGTTTGTTTGGTTGGTTGGTTGGTTTGGTTTAGTTTTTAAAGGTTTATTTATTTATGCATACAGAATTGGGGTACAGGACAGAGGTGCAGGGGCGGTGAGAGGTTTCATCAGAGAAGAGTGGGGAGCAGAACAGGCAGATCGAGGAAGTACACTGCTGAGGGGAGCAGCGGTTGAGACAGGAGAGGCCTGCTTCGCCATGTGGGTCACTTCCCTGGCTGGGGATGGGACTCACACTGAAGTGGTTGAGGCAAGCTTGCAGTGATGCGTCCTCATCCATCATGCAGCTAGGAAGGGCCCACTGTCCATTGTTCTGTGCATCAATTTTATAACCTGCCACTTGATGGACTTACTTACTGTTTCAATTCAATTTTCAGTGACGTCATTAGTGTTACCTATATATCTATATATCATTGTCTGTAGATAATGATAGCTTTACTTCTTTTTCAATTTAGATGAGTTTAATAGACTCTTCTTGCCCAATTGATCTGTCTGGGACTTCCAATTCAATGTTGAATAGTAGTGATGAAAGAGGACATCCTTGTCTTGTACCAGATCTTAATGGAAAATTTCCAGGTTTGCAGCATTGAGAATGATGTTAGCTATGTTTTTCATATACGACCTTTATTGGGTTGAGGAGGTGTGTTTCAACTTTTTTTCTTTTTTTAAAGATTTAAAGATTTATTTATTTGTGCATACAGAACCAGGGGACAGGCCAGAGGTGCAGGGGCAGTGAGAGGATTCACGAAAGGCAAAGTGGGGAGCAGAACATGCAGATCTACTGAAACACACTGCTGAGGGGAGCAGTGGGTGAGACAGGAGAGGTCTGCTGCACTATGTGAGTCACCTCCCTGGCCAAGGATCAAACTCATGCAGAAGTGGCTGCTGATAGCTTCTGTAGTGCTGCACTTTAACCCATTGCACCACCAGCAGGGGCCTGAAATGTATTTCATCTTGCCCCAGTTTTTTGAAGGTTTTCATCATAAATGGATGCTGAATCTTATCAAATGTTTTCTCATCATCTATTGATAAGATCACTTGTTTTTTGTTTTTTTTTTTTCAGATGCTGAACCACACCTGTGTCCCTTATATAAATCCCATTCGTATGATCAAGGTATATGATTATTTTTATGTATTGTTGGATTTGGTTTGCTAAGATTTTAGCAACTTTGTTCATTAGAGACATTCATCTATAATGTTCTTTCTTGTGATAACATTTAGCTTTTGGTTTTAGGGTAATGTTGACCTCATAATATGTGTTTGTAAGTATACTCCTGTCTCGAGTTTTTTAAAAATAGTTTGAGCAAAATAGGCTCAGCATGTTACAAAGTTTGATAGAATTCATTTATGAACTGTTCTGTTCAGGACTTCTGTTTTTAGGGGAGAGTTTTGATTAGTATTTCAACTTCCTTGCTTGTCTATCTGTGTTTCTTATTTCTTCCTTAATCAGACTTGGGTGGTTATATAATCTTAATGGTTACTTTGTAGTTTTTTTTATTAAACTCTCTTCAAACAGCCCAATTTCCTTCTAGAACTTCAACTGATTCAAGACTGAAATTAAATTGGATTTCCACTCAAGAAATTAGAAATTGGCCATAGAACCTATGGCCAATAAAGTGGAAAAATTAATGAAAATCTTAAAAATATCAGTTATATAAGAAGCTACAAAGATTCTGAAAGTTGATCAGTAAAGAACAAAGAAAAATTCAAATGTGGTATAAAAATAGAAAGGGTAAGAGAATGAGAATGAGTGCAAAACACACAAAAGCATTAGGAATAAAAAGTGGCCGTAATCTAGGCACCAAGGAGCTTTTGAACTATAAGATAACGGCATATGTAACTATACATTTAAGAGGAAAGTAGGTCCTGTACCTTTCTTTTTTATTGTTTATTTAAGACAAAGTAATACCTAAAATAATTTTCAAACTTATGTAGAGTTAAAGGTATTCTGTAGCATCTGTCAGAGTGTAATCAAATCAAATTATCTTCTCTAAACACTGTTGTACACATACTCCACATACATTCTCCTTTTCAGCTGGTACTATATACGAGCCTCACATTGTTTTATTTTTTTAAACTCCTTTGTTTATGTTCTCACAATATTGGATTTCTCCCCTGAGGTAGCGTCATCCAGTTTTCCTGCCACCAAAGTAGATCACGCTGCCCCATGCTCTCCTCGGCCCTGTACTCTACACCCCTCTTGCTCCTCTCCTCCTTCTGAGAGTCTCAGGTACACAGTCGCTTTCCACGGTCATTCTTACGGTTTCTCTGCCTGACCCTTTGTATGATTTCTCTAGTGTACACATATAAATGGTATTTATAAGCCATCTGGTATTTATCTTTTCCTTCTACATCATTCCCCATAGAATAATCCCCATTTATGTTGCAAATGACATGAATTTATTTCTCTCTTTTTTTATCACTAAATACTACTCCATCCAGATATATGGATTTACCATATCTTCCAGATTGACTCATCTATGCTGATGCACTTAGGCTGTTTCCATATCTTGACTGTTGTAAATAATGCTGCTATAAACATAGAGGTGAAGGTTTCCTTTCAGATTAGTGTTTTGTACTGTCTAGATGGATATATAGAATTGGAATTGCTGGCTTATATGGTAAATTCAAGAAAAAAGAGTTCATTTTTCTCCACACCCTCACCAGCATTTGTTGTTTGTGTTATATATATATATATATATATATATATATATATATATATATATATACCATTTGCACAGGTGTGAAGTTTTGTATCTCACCGTGGCTTTGATTTTCATTCCCCTGGTGTATTTTCATGTCTGTTGGCCATCTGCATGTCTTCTTTGGAGAAATGCCTATCTAGCTACTCTGCCAGTTTTTTTTAATTAGGTTGTTTGTTTTCTTTTTGTTGAGTTGTATAAGTGCCTTGTAAATCTTTGATATAAGTTTTTTATCAGCTGTATAATATGAACATATTTTCTCCCATTCAGTAGAGACTTTATGTTTGGGACACTGTCTTTTTCACTATAGAGAAGATTTTTAGTTTCATATAGTCCCAATTGTTTATTTTCTACTATATTTTCCTCATTGCTGGAGATGAGTCTCTCAACATATTTCTGAGATTTATGTCTTGGAATGTTTTGCTTATTTTTCTTTTATGTATCTGTGGTTTCAGGTCTTACATCCAAGCCCTTTATCCATTTTGAGTTGATTTTAATATATGGTGTGAAATAGTCTAATTTCTTCCTTTGCATGTAGCAGTTCAATTTTTTCTGCACCATTTATTGAAGAGGTTTTTCTTTTCTAAGTGCATTTGCTTTACTCCTTTGCCCTATAGTGATTGTCCTAAGTTGTTTTTTTGTTTGTTTGTTTGTTTGTTTTTGCTGGACTCTCAATTTTATTACATTGATATATGTTTCTGTTTTTATACCAGTACCATGTAGTTTTATTTAATATAACTTTATGATATAGTTTGAAGATCACTTTTAATCAGGAGAATTTTTATATTTGGAGTTTTTTTCAGATTCCATATGCATTTCCTTAGCCTTTGTTCTATTTCTTTGAAGAATGCCCATATTTTTTATTGGAATTTCATTGAATCTATACATTTCTTTGGCCTTTAAGATGACCATTTTGATAATGTTAATTATTACAATTCATGAGCAGGGGATATTTTCCATTTCTTTGTTTATTCTATCTCTTTTAACAATGTTTTGTAATTTTCTTTGCAAAGGTTCTTCATCTCCTTTGTCATTGTCATTCCCAGGTATTTTAATTTAGTGTGAATTGTTAGTAGGAGGCTTTCTTAATATCACTTTTTCTAGTTCAATATTTGTATACATGAAGGCAACTGCCTTTTTTTTTTTTTAATTTCTATCCTACTGGTCTCCTTAACTGGATTATTATTGCTTTAGTTTTCTGTAGAGTCCTTGGAGCTCTCTAGGCATATGATTATATCATCTGCAAATAATGATTACTTTTTTCATAATTTGGGTAACTGACACTGATTGTTTCTATCTAATACAATAAATAGACTTCCAAAGTCTATGTTGAATAGCAATAGGAATGTGAACAACTATGTCTTGACCCGATCATAGTGGAAAGGCTTTCAGTTTTTCACCATTAAGAATGATACTGGGG
>NW_004567147.1:1416843-1451094 GCF_000260355.1 Condylura cristata | reverse complement strand
GGTTTGTCATATATAGCTTTTATTACATTAAGATATATTTCATTTATATCCACCTTTTCAAGTGTTTTCATCATAAATGGATCTAATCAAATGCTTTTGCAGCATCTATTGATACCATCATGTATGTTTTCTTTCTCCCTTTCCTTTCTGTTGATGCTCTATCATATTGATCAGTATTTGGATTTGAGCCATCATGTTCCTAGTGTAAATCCCACTTGGTTATGGTGCACAAACTTTTCATGCATTGGTATATTCAGTTTGCTAAAATTTTTCGATGATTGATCTGTAGTTTAATTGTCCTATCCTTTTTGTTTGTATTAATGTAATGTTGGCCTCATAAAATGTGCTTGAAAGAATTGCTTCTTCCTCAATGTTTTGAAAAATCTTCTTAGGATAGGTATGAGTTCCTATTTGAAGGTTGTAGTGCTAGAGCTCACTTGTGAAGCCATCTGGGCCTGGACTTCTGCTTTTTTGAGAGTGTGTGGAGGGCTGTTTCAATTTTCTTGCTTGTAAAGGGTTTGTTTCCTAATCCTTTATCTCAGCCTATGTTTATCTTTGGAGATCAGGTGCATTTCCTGGATATAATAGAAAATTGAATTCTGTTTCCTAATTCAGACACTTATACCTTTCGATTATTTAGTTCAGTTCATTTATATTTAGAGTAAGTATAGATATATGAAAGTCTGTTTGCTATTTTATACTTAATTTAGTGGTTCTATCTATTTTCTCATTCAATTCTTTGTTTTAGGTATGGTTTATATATGAATACTACTTTCAGTATTTCTTGAAGGGGTGGGTCCTAGTGTTTACAAACTCCTTCAGCTTCTGTTTTTTTCAAAAGGCCTTTCTTTTTCCCTCAAATTGAAGGAGAACCTTGCAGGATAGATTATTCCAAAGTGGCAGTATTTATCTTTAATTATATAATCATGGCAATCTATTATCTCCTTGCCCATAGTGTTTCTTTGGAAATGTTCAATGTTAACACTCTAAGTGTTCCTTTAGAGGTCACCTGCTTCTTCTACATAACCAGCTTCAGTAGTCTTTCTTTGTTTTTAATTCTTGTAGTCTAATTCCTATGCGAGTCTCTTTTAGATCTTATTTTGTTTAGATATCCTGGCACCCTTTTATCTTCATTGACATGTATACTAATTGCCTCCTCCAGGTGTGGGATGTTTCTTTTCAATGTGCCTTTAAATAAGTTCTCTGTTCCCTCTCTCTTTCCTCTCTTGGGCACGCAATATTTTTATATTGTCAAGATGATTCTTGAACTACATCTTCATTTTATTCTTTCTCTCTCTTAATTTGCCCATCTAGTTCTTCATGCATTGTCTTCCATTTGGTTTACTCTACTGTCATAGCTTTCCCAGAATTTCCCCCCTCTATTGCTCTTTTTAAATACTGCATCACCATTATTGTCTCATTTAAAACTTGTGTGTTCTCTTGAATTTTCTTGTCTATCTTCCATCAGCTTCTTTGCATGTTCTTCCATTTCTTTAAATCTCTTTATCTTGGCAATTTTGAATTACTTACTTGATAGGAAGAACAGATCTTCCATGTTTTTATGACTGGAGCTTTGTTCTCTCTGTGGCACAGCAGAGAGGACTCAGGTTGCCATCTGGTGTGTGTCTGTTGGTGTGTGCATGTTCTGTCTTCCTATAACTTGCTTTCTGAAAACTAAGGGTGCAGACTTCCTACATTTCCAATAGAAGGCATTGTATTCCTAGGAGAACTAATCTGAACTGGGTCTTCGGTGAGTGGTGGTCAATCCTGTTGTAGAGTATGCTATTTTGGGTTTGTTCCCAGACTTCTTCCAGAAGCTGTAAGAGATAGCATTGATGTCTTCTCAGTGTCCACCCAGGCAGGTCTGTCCCCATCTTCACCCAGAGAGTTTATCAAGATTGTTGTTGCACTAGAAATATTGCTCTGGAATTACCTAACTGTCCAATATTAATGGGATGAAATCTACAAATAAATCTGTCATAATTAGATTTGATTTAATCAACTCTTCAATAAAGCATCACTTCATAAAATCATCACTGAACATCTAGTTCAGTTGAAGTTAATTCTCATTTAATTTTATCTATAAAACACTTAATGCTCTCTACTCCTGTTAACAAATAAAAAAAAAATTCTAAGCTGATGAATTTTACAAAAGGCAGCTTTCTCATTCTTTAACTATTAGGAGAAAATTATCCTGAGGTCTGGAATTTAATGGCATTATTTATGATATTTGTTCTACAGTAGAATATTATCAATATTCGCTATAGTATATTGCATTCAATATATGAACACAAACATTTATAAGGAAATATACTTTTCATACTTCAATTAAAAATATAATTTTAGGTCCTCCCTGGTGGTGCAGCGGGTTAAAGCACTGCACTAAGAAGCTAAAGCCACTTCTACATGAGTTCGATTCCCGCCTGCCCCGGAGGAGATCCACATGACGCGGCAGAACTCTCCTGACCCGCCCGCTGCTCCCCTCAGCAGTGTACTTCCTCGATCTGCCTGTTCCGCTCCCCGCACTGTACCTGGTTTAATCCTCTCACCCTCCGCATCTCTGCCTATACCCCAGTTCTATATGAATAAATAAATAAACCTTTAAATATATATATAATTTTAGCTAAATAATATGCTGCATTATTACAAATTGAATAATGAGAAACATCTCAACTTATTTTATTTGTATACATTATTATGAACTCAATAAATAAATTATATTTTAGCTAAATGATTTAAATCACTTTATGATATGCATTAAGAAATGTATATCTTCGTAGCACTATTTCATATTCAATATTAAATACAAATAATCTTTAATGAGACCTTTAAATCCTGTATTAACACTTGTTTGAATTAAAAATGAAGTTAAATTATATCTGGAAGAAATTAAGTCTTATTTTGTTTATTGGCTTGAAAAAATGATATTGATTTTGCCCATGTAGGAGAGTTTCTATTTTAAAATTAAATAAGAAAAGAGAAATCTGAAATGTCAAGGTTTTATCAAAATAAGATTTCACATTATGGTGCCTTTATTTATTAATTAAAGTAAATCTTCCATAAACTTTGGCACTATTTCAAACACCATATAACTTATAGAAATTTCACAAATGGTTAAAAATAAACGTGGTTGGCAATATTTGAAAGAAAAATCTGACTAGTTGGGCTTTCAAGCACCATAAAAATTGATACTTTATTCTCAGTCATGATTTGAGTAAGCTGAGCTGGATCCAGGATGCGCATATTAACTTGGTAAGTTTTCTGTATTCATACTGATGATTTTCTGTATGGTACATATTCGTAAGTCAAGAAATACACTATTCCCAAAGGACTAGATGATATAGCTCTCTGCTAGAAAATATTTTTTAAAACATAAGATAAATATATTTAGCAGTAAGAAAATCAGAATTGCTTGTGTTTCTCAGTGGTTATAGGCTCTGTTGATATCCCACTAGAGATCCTAGTGGCCCACCTGAATTTACTGCAGCTTCTGATCATAAGGGCTCTGTCTACTCTTAATCTAAGGAGGGTTCTTTCTGGTACCCAGTTTGGTACAGGGAGAGGTTAAAAAAAAAGTGGGTAAATTACCCACTCCCTATATTTTAGGAGGTAGTTCTGAGGTGCATTCTATGTGATACACAGAAAATTCTCACTGGGATATATTTCTTGGGATTACCTTTCAGGTAAACTTTTATTAAACCCAAGACCCATTTCAGAGTTTGCTTTTGGAGAAACCCAATGTAAGACAATGATGTGTTCTTTTTTTTTTTTAAAGATTTATTTATTTATGCATACAGAACTGGGGTATAGGCCAGAGATGCGGAGGGTGGGAGGATTCACCAGGGACAGAGTGGGGAGCAGAACAGGCAGATAGAGGAAGTACACTGCTGAGGGGAGCAGCGGGCGGGTCAGGAGAGTTCTGCCGTGCCATGTGGATCTCCTCTGGGCAAGCGGGGATCGAACTCATGCAGAAGTGGCTTAAGCTTCTTAGTGCAGTGCTTTAACCCGCTGCGCCACCATGGAGGGCCAATGATCTGTTCTTTTAAAAAGTGCTTTAAATTAGAGATTAGATGTAAGTATCAGTTGTTTGTTAAACCTAGTCATACCATCTAAAATTTAAGAGTATTAATAATGGTCTTAGTTCAGGTGGTTTTCAATTTTCTCAAACATGAAGAATTTGATACAATTTTTAGCACAACTAAAACAATTGTTAATAATAAGACAATAAGTGGCACTTTGCATGTAAGTTGGAATGAATTTAAATAATTGAATGAAATTGTTAAACAGACATCTTTCATTCTGATTTCTTTACTATAATGCATAAGTTTTCTCACCCTGTATGTCTGTAAAAAAAGGTGAGTGAATAAGAATAAAAACAATTCAAAAATCCATATTGTTCTAGCATTAAGCCACTCATCAATGGAAAGTGAATTAAGTTGATGGAGGCATATCATTCATGTAATTTCAAAGGTGGCATTTTCAATAACATTTAATGTTTACTGTTAATTAATAAACAGTTATTTTTAATATAGTGTTGCTGTCCTGATTGTGTAACAATAACAACTGTAATAACTCAGTCTATAAGGAAATTTTAAAAATTGCAGTCTAATTGATGTCATTTTTGTGAGGAGTCCTTGGGTTCACTCTCAGAAAGGTTTTACCAGAGCTCCCCTTTCACCACAGCACGTGGCGAGTTTCTCCATGAAACAGAGATTCAGTCATTTTTAGAGAGCAGGCTTATTCAGAGCAGGGACTGACAGAGAAGCACACTTACATAGATGCAAGCAGGCAGGAAGAGCTGCCCCAATGGGACAGGCTCGCTGAGAGAGACCTGTATGGTTCCAGGCAGGCGGCCTTAAGAGAGCTGTCTCTGCTGAGGGAGGTCAGTACAGAGAAGACCCAGCAGGGGCAGGTTACAGACAGGCAGGAGGCTGCTGCCCTGTGGAGGGAGAAAGTGGGCGGGAAGAAGCACCTGCCAAGGCAGAGGACTGCTGCCTTGGTCCAGGCCAGAGACAGCCCTGATAGAGTCCTTTTTACTTGGGGAGAGGCTCACTCTTTTCTGGATGGCCTGTTTGCTGCTGATTTTGGATAAATATGTGGAATTTCACAATGGCCCAATCTCTGTAATTTACCCTCAGGTCCATATTCCCTACAGCAGTCTCATATAGGAGTCTCTAGGAAGAGGTTAACAGTCATGGCAGTTCCTTCTGCCCCCACTTTCTGGTGTGAGTCAGGTTTTAACCATGTGATGTCTCCTTTTTTATTCTTTTCCTCCATCACTATGATCTCAAGAAATAAAACATTTTAAATTTCATCCAGTTTGTTTTAAAGACTTAGTTATTTATGCACATTAGAATTGGGGTACAGGCCAAGGATGCAGGAGGTAAAAGGATTCACCAGAGACAGAGTGGGGAGCAGAACAGGTAGATCTACTGAAATACACTGGTGAGGGGAGCAGTGGAGGAGAAGGGGGAAGTCTGTGCCCTGTGAAGGATTTGAGGCTTCCTTTGATATTCTGTTTTCTTGGGCTTTCTAAAATGAGGTGTCAGTGGTACCAGTTTATCTTCTGGGCTGTCTGCTCTCTGGCGCTGACCTTTGACACAGAAACATGCTCTGGCCTCTGCTTCTGCATTCTGGAGCTGGACTGGTTCTTCTGGTGCTGGTGGTTGTTTTCTGGCCTCCTCCAGAGGCAACCTTACCCATTTCCTTATCTATTCCAGCCCCCCCCACTTGCCTGCAGGGCCAGGAGTGGGGTTCAGTGGTTAACCTTTTTAAATTGTACCCTGACATTACTTATAATGAATTATTTATAATGAATTATGATTATAAAATTAAAATGTAATTGTATTTAGACATTATTGGCTATATTAATAAAAGTAGCCATTTCACTTTAGAGTATTTAAAATGCCAAAAATTTTATTCTTTAAAACTGTTGAAATCCATGATTTAAATTGTTAAATGTGGCACTCCCTGGTGGCACAATGGATTAAAGTGCAGAACTGAAAAGCTGGCGGTAGCCACTTTGGTGCAAGTTCAATCCCTACCCTGGAGGTGACCCACATGGTGCAGCAGACTTCTGTCTCACCCACTGCTCCCCTCTGCAGTGTACTTCGTCAATCTCCCTGTTCTGCTCCCCACTCTGACTCTGGTGAATCACCTCCCCTGCACGTCTGGCCTGTATCCCAGTTCTATATGCATAAATAAATAAATCTTATAAAGCAATCAATTAACCAATTGTTAAGTGTGAATGTTAAAATATGTTTCACAGTTATTCAAATTTTAATGGTTATAAAAGAAATAATTTGAAGCCTTAAATAATGTATGGTCCCTTCCCCTCACCTCCAAAACTTATAAAAACTCTAACCCTAGTACCACAAAAGGTGACATTATTTGGAAATAAGACTTCTGGAGTTAAAACGCAATCATTAGTGTGAGCCCTAATCCAATGATTGATGTCTTTATATAAAGAGAAATTTGGACACAGAAAAAATCAAAGGAAAGATAGTGTGAGGAGACTTAGGGAGAAGATGATCATCTTCTAAAGGAAGAGATGTGCAAGGGATTCTTTCAGCCCTCAGAAGAAATCATTATATTCAAAACTTTGATCTCAAATGTCTAGCTTCCAGAATCATAATAAATAAATCTCTGTAATAAATAAATCTCTAGAAAACATTCCTCAATAGAAAATCTCATGCTCAGAGACCAGAGACAATGTAAAGGGACATTCACTGCACGTTCTTTACATTAAGGGCATGTCTATGCAAATGTAGTATTCTCAGCATTTTCTGTTTCCTGCTGGAATGGGTTTCTGGAAATGGAAATGTAATTCTAGATCCTTCTGTCACAATCCCTTTTGGAGACATGCTGCTGGTTCCAAGCTACAGGTACTCTTCCATTCTCTTCAAATTCCCTGAAGTCATGAGTGCTAAAATCCTTTAGCCTCTTTCATGCAATTTTTTGGTAATTTTTGGCATTGCTGTGGTATTTTTGACATGGTTCATTGCATCAAAGAGCTTCTATGAGTTTCTAAATGAGGCTAATTTTTACCTTCTACTATTTTAAATGTGCCCCTTCTATCAGCTCCATAAACTAGAATTTAAAAATTGTGTCTTTAAAACTTCATTCAATAAATGGTGCTGGGAAAACTGGGCTGCTACATGCAAAATGGAGTAAAGATCTAGATTAAGACCTGAAACTACAAAGCATGTAGAAGAAAAAAATATAGGGGAAACACTACATGACATAGACTTCAGTAGCATCTTTAATGACACATCATTAAAAGAAAGGATTAACAGGTGGGATTACATCAAATTAAAGAGCTTTTTCTTTTTTTTAAATTTATTTATTTATGCATACAAGAACTGGGGTCAGGCCAGAGGTGCAGGTAGAGAGAGGATTCACCAGAGACAGAGTGGGGAGCAGAACAGGCAGATCTACTGAAATACACTGCTGAGGGGAGCAATAGGCGGTTCAGGAGAGGTCTAAATACCACTACATTGCCAAAGATTACCAAAATAATGTATGAAAGAGGCTAAAGGAATTTGAGCACTCATGATTTCAGGGAATTTGAAGAGGATGGAAGAGCCTGTCAGTCAGGATCCAGCAGCATGTCTCCAAACGGGATTGTGACAGAAAGATCCAGAATTACATTTTCATTTCCAGAAACCCATCCCAGCAAGAAACAGGAAACATTGAGAATGCCACACTTGCATTGCAAGAGTTTTGTACTACAAGAAGACATTAACCCAAACAAAGAGATGCACAACTGATTGAAAGAAAATATTTGCACACAACACTAACAGTAAGTGACTGATCATAAAGATCCACAAAGAGCTGATGAAAATTAACAAAAACAAAGTAAACAACCCAGTCAAAAATGGGCAGAAGAGCTAAAAAGACACTTCTCCAAAGAGGAAATGCAGATGGCCAACAGGCATATGAAAATTTTTTCAACAGCACTAGTAAATCAAGGAAATGCAAAGAAAACCACAGTAAGACACTACCTCAGATACCAGTGACAATAGCACATATTTAAAAAACTAGCAACAACAGGGCCCTCCCTGGTGGCGCAGCAGGTTAAAGCACAGCACTAAGAAGCTTAAGCCACTTCCGCATGAGTTCAATCCCCGCCTGCCCCGGAGGAGATCCGCATGGCGTGGCAAACCTCTCCTGACCCGCCCGCTGCTCCCCTCAGTAGTGTACCTCATTGATCTGCCTGTTCTGCTCCCCGCTCTGTTTCTGGTGAATCCTCTCACCCTCCGCATCTCTGGCCTGTACTCCAGTTCTGTATGACTAAATAAATAAATCTTGAAAACAAATAAATAAATAAATAAAAATAAAACTACTAAGCTCATCAAAAACAGAGGAGGTCTAAGAAATTGCAAAGTTTCCCATAGGGACAAATATTAAATATATAACAAAGAGATAATTAAATATAAACAAATAGATAATTAAATATAATGTTGTATCTTGAATGGGGTACTGGAGCAGATGAAAACTTCTGGTTAAAAATGAAGGAAATTGGGGCCCTCCCAATTAGGTTAGGACTCAGCATTGCAAGCTTGCCACAGCCGCTTCAGTGTGAGTTCTATCCCCAGCTCCAGAGATGACCCACATGGCACAGCAGACCTCTCCTGACACGCCCTGCTCCCTCTGCATTGTACTTTGTTGATCTGCCTGTTCTGCTCCCCACTCTGTCTCTGGTGAATCCTCTCACTGCCCCTGTGCTTCTGGTCTGTACCCCAGTTCTGTATGCATAAGTAAATTAATATTTAAGAAAAAAAACAAAACAGACATTTAGGGCCCTCCCTGGTGGCGCAGCGGGTTAAAGCACAGCACTAAGAAGCTAAAGCCACTTCAGCACAAGTTCAACCCCTGTCCCGGAGGTGACCCACATGGCGCGGCAGACCTCTCCTGAAGGGAGCCCGCTGCTCCCCTCAGCAGTGTACTTTTCAGTCCGCTCTCCACTCTGTCTCTGCTGAATCCTCTCACCATCCCTGCACCTCTGGCCTGTACTTCAGTTCTGTATGCATAAATAAATAAATCTTAAAACAAAAACAAAAACAAAAAAAACAGACATTTAAAAAAATAAAGGAAACTGAAATAAAGTGGACTTCCATTAATACTGATATACCAATATTGGTAGAATAATTTTAATATATGTATCTTAATGTATAAAAAATGTTAACTGGGAAAACTGGATCAAACTTTTAGGGCATTCTGTTCTAGCTTCATAATTTTATGTTATTCTAAAATTGTTCTAAAATAAAAAGTTTGTTAAAAAATACACACATAGCAAATTATTACCCAAAGTAATGTTAGTTTGTAATTATGTTACAGCTACTGTTAGATACATAGCCCTTTAAATGCAGTTGCTAGGTCTTTACTTATGTGTCTTTACCTAAGTGTTTTCATTTTCAATATTGACCATTGTAATACAATGGCTACCCCAAGGCATATAAGTTCCATGTGGAATTAAAGTAGTCATTTCAATTGGTATGATCAAACTGTATTGTGTGTGTGTGTGTGTGTATGCAAGATGCAGTATGATGATACAGAACAATTAAATGAGAATGGAAGTGATACCACTTTCCCTGGTTTGATCTGTTATACTATATACAGCTGCAAACACCTTCATATAAAAATATGTTATGACAATCACAGGAAAATTATTATCCTGCTTTTTTGTATGCATCTACAATATTTCAGAATATATCAATATGTTAACTACAGGGCTTTTGCTAAGACATCCATTTTTAGTGCCTCTTAATCTAAAGAGTGAGCCATGGAGACTCCTTCTGGGCTTTGACTTTTCCTTCCTTTCACTTTTTTGGGTCCTCTGCTGGTTGCCTCACCGCCAGGTTTTGAGGTCTCTGTCTTCTGGAAGCTCCTGCTGTTTGTTCAGTCCCAAAGTATTATAGGCTTTAAAAATAACATTTTTATGCTGAAAAATTTATGCTGAAAAATTGCAATGTATTTCCACATTCCACATATATGATCTCATTCAATTCTGGCAGAAATCTTATGAAGAGTTTAGCTGGAGCATGGAGAGCAACCTTACAGTCATCTCTGCTCCCTCACATGGGCCCTTCTTGGCTGCCCAGCGTCTGCTGAGCACTGCAGTGGTTGTAGCTCTCTCTCCCCCAGGAGGCGGGCCCGCATGTTCCCCGCCTGTCTCAGCCTTATAGTACCTGCACTATGACCCACCTAGGAAGCAGACCCGGCCACAGATTTGAATCAGAAAGTAGAGGAATGAGAAAAGTAAGATCCATTCTAGAGATGAGAGAACAGCTATATCTAGTTTCCAGAGACAGCAATTATAATAAATGGAGCAGAAGCTTTAAGAGTTCAACTTCTCTTTCGTTGTACAGAAGCTTTTCAGTTTGATGTAGTCCCACGTATTTATACTTTCCTTCATTTTCTTTGCTTTGGGTGAAGATTCTTTAAAGATGTTGACATGTCATCACTTGAAATAAGGGAGATGCAAATTAAAACCACAATGAGATACCACCTCACCCCAGTGAGAATGACACATCTTCAAAACAACTAACAACAAATTTTGGCAAGGATGTGGAGAAAAAGGAACTCTCCTGCACTGCTGGTGGGAATGCAAACTAGTACAACCACTATGGAAAACTGTTTGGAGGTTCCTCAAACTGCTAAACGTGGAGCTTCCATAGGACCCAGCAATCCCACTCCTAGGTATCCACTCCAAAGACACAAAAACACTGATTCAAAAAGACACCTGCAACCCCATGTTTATTGCTGCTTTATTCACAATTGGAAAGACATGGAGTCAACCCAAATGCCCAAAAGTAGGTGACTGGATTAAAAATATGTGGTATATATACACAATGGAATATTACTCAGCAACCAAAAAAAAATACCTTTTGCAGCAACATGGATGGAGCTAGGAAAGATCATCCTTAGTGAAATAAGTCAGAAAGAAAAGCAAAAATACTGAATGGTTTCACTCATACCAGGAGTATAAAGGACCAGACAAGAAAATAATAATAATAATAATGAACAACTAAATACCAGAGACATTTTATGGGGGTAGAGTGGGGAATGGGATCAAAAACAGTGGGGGAGGGAAATACACTGGACTATGGTGATGGCACACGGGTGATTTGGTGATGGGAAGCCCATGGGATTACAACTGAGATGGAAAAAGGCACAAAATAATGTAAAAATAAACTATTATATTATTTTTTTAAAAAAAGGACTAGGTTTAGGGCCCTCGCTGGTGGCGCAGCGGGTTAAAGCACAGCACAGAGAAGCTTAAACCACTTCCACATGAGTTAGATCCCCGCCTGCCCCGGAGGTGACCACATGGCGTGGCAGACCTCTCCTGACCCGCCCGCTGCTCCCCTCAGCAGTGTACTTCGTCAGTCTGCCTGTTCTGCGCCCCACTCTGTCTCTGGTGAATCCTCTCACCCTCCGCATCTCTGGCCTGTACCCCAGTTCTGTATGAATAAATAAATAAATCTTTAAAAAAAAAAAGGACTAGGTTTATTTTAAAATTATATAAAAAAATAAAGATGTTGTTGAGATGTAGATCTTGTAGTATTTTACCTATATTTTCTTCTATATATTTTATGGTTTCAGATCTTATGCCCAGATTTTTTATCCATTTTGGGTTGATTTTCATGTATAGTGTGAGGTCTAGTTTCATTCTTTTGCTTATATTAGTCCAGTTTACCCAGCACCCAGTTAAGCAAACTGTCATTGTTCCAATACATATTCTTCGCTCCTTTGTCAAAGACCAAATGTCCATATAGGTGTGGGTTGATTTCTGGGCTTTGTATTCCGTTCCATTTGTCTGTGTATCTGTTTTTGTTCCAGTACCACAGTGTCTCAGTGTCTCAGTGTCTTAATTATTATGGCTTTGTAGGTGGGGGGGAGGGTGAGGAGGGAAATAAACATTGTTGTATAATGAACAATAATGTGTGTGTGTGTGTGTATGTTTGTTTATTTATTTATATTCAACTTCTGCCCTGGCATTGGCTGTACAGCTCCAGCTTCTAGCACCCAGTGGTGCAGTGCTTGCCAGACCCTTTGCAAGGCAATCTGACGCATACAGAGCATGCACTTTTTGTCTTTTTTCATCCAACATACTCATTTTGGTATTCAGCTTGCTGCAAATATTAATAGCTATTTCTTTTTGTTGCTAAATAATATTCCACTGTGCAGCAATGCCACAACCTATGTACATACCTGCTAATGAACAATTGGGTCGTTTCCAGGTTTGGGGTATTACAAATAAAGCTGTGTAATACAATATGCACAGGTGTTAATGTGGATATGTCTTTATTTCGCTGAAAAACCCAGGAATATAACTGATAGGTTAATGGCATATGTATTAAAAGAATAACTACCAAACCATTTCCAGAATGATTATCATTTTATGGTCCTGTCTGCAATATATGACAAATTCACTTTCCCTGCATCATTGCCAGCATTAGGTATCATGGCTGCCCTAATGAGTGTGCAGTAATAACTCATCTTTGTCTTCATTTTCACTTCCCAAAGAACTAGTGGTATTGAGCCTTTTTTTTTTTTGTGCACATTATCATTTAGATATCTTCTTTGGTGCAATGTCTCTTTATATCTTGTTTTTGAGGTTATACTTTAAGAACTCATATCCTAAACATGACTCTCATATCAGATATATTGTTTTCAAATATTTTCTCCCAGTCTGTAGCTCGTTTTTCATTCTTCTAACTGGACTTGTTTTGCCAAGGTTTTTTTTATTTTATTATTGTTATTTTTTGAGCAGGCATGAAATCCAACTTGTGATTTTTCATTTCAGATCATGTTTTTGATATCATACGAAAGGTCTCTTTACCAAGCTGTGAAGCTCAAAGGTGTTCTTCCTCTGTTATCATGCAAAAGTAGTTTTTGTTTTACCTTTAAATTTATAATCTAAGTTAATCATTAAATTTGCAATCATAAAATAAGGTATGGTGTTTAGGTCATTCTTTGACTTGTGGAACTCCAATTATTCCCAAGCCATGTATTTATTTTTTTTAAAAGTAAATAAATCCACTGGAAAATATGCTACCCTTGCTCCATGAAAAGACAACTAATGAAACACTTTGTTGATCTCAGAAAGCTCAGAGACTACATACAAAATTTTGCTGGAGATCTCGCAAAGCCAAATCTAAGCTTTTTTTTTTTTTTTTAATCTTACTGTGTTTTTTCACTTAGTCACACTGATTCTGATGAAACCTTTTTCTCATCTTTAATGATTAATATTTCCTGAGATACTCTCCTCTCTTGTGACACTCTGTCAGTTCTATCTTTGCTGCATCATAATCACAGGCTTTCCCAGGTTTCTGACTAAGTCTTTGCCCCTTGTCACACTCCCCTTCCTAACGAGCATCTCTTTACCCAGCTTCGCTGTGGGATAAAGCTCTCATGGGATGCCCTTAATGATAATAACCTTCAGGATCCCTGACTGGGGATCAGTTCTGCTGCTGTTTCTAAGTCCCCGGGATCTCTCAAAAACCTCCCACAGTTAGCTCTATTGCAATATTGAATTGGACTATGTAGTATGTGGACTGTAAAATTTTATTGCTATTAATTCCTATAAAATCTTTGTCTTCCTGAAGGAATGTGTCCCACATACCTTGAGTACATCAGCTCTATTTCTGGGAATGAGCTATTTCCTACTATCCCTGAGAAAATGGCCCACATTTCCTAAGAAAATCAGTCTCTGTTCAAGACCAGAAGCATTTAATCATAATTTAACATGTTTTAAAATGATATTGATCATCCTTATAATGTTGAAATCTATTTCTACCCCACTGATTCAATGAAATGTGCATATTGCAATAATAACTATTTTGTAAACCCAAGGTAACATGACCCTCTTATAACAATATTAGCTAAAATAGCTATGCATGTCTGTTTTCCTATGTATGACATTTAAAAAGGTACCAACTGGTTTTGGCTGCTTATTTTCTTTCTAGAAAATGCAGGTTCCTGTGCACATGTCAAAACACCAAAATTTACATTGTTAGCCTGACTTCTTTCTAAAACTCAACCTTTAGATTTCTATCTGTTCCAACTTGAAAATTAACTGTGAATTCCTTGAAGCCTCGGGGGAAATATTGGATTTAATTTCATATTCTGCAAGCCAACTATAATATCTAATACTGAGGAGATGCAAATATTAAAGAAATAAATGGTCTATGAATTATATAAAACTGAATCTAGGAGATAATGTCTATGGAAAGCACTTAATAGACAGTGTGTATTGGTGTGGCGTCTACTAATTTTTAAAAAGTAACAAGAGTAATAATCAATAATGGTATTACACTTGAATTTAAGTTAAGAATAAAATAATGGATTAATAATTTCCACTAAACTTACCACCATTTTCCCCAATACAACAGCAACTTTAACCCTAAAAATATATAAAATTATTCAAGTTACTCTCTCTGAAGCACATAATCTTTATTTCTTTGCTTCTGTATTCCCTTAATTGCTAAAATTGGATCCTCATTTATTTTCATTGAAATTTTTTTCAAGATCTGCCTCAACTTCTCCCTCCTGTAATAAGTGTCTCCTTGGCCGTCAAGTCAACACTACACTCCTTTTTCTCTGAATTCACTAAAGCCAGGGGCCCACCTGCTATAAAGACTCACGATAGAACTATTTTCAAACTCCAGGCCCATCCCATTCTCTGCTGTCTTCTCAATTACTTAAACTTCCTGAACTTTTATTTGTTGATCTATGGAGATGAGATAGTAACATCTACCTCTCAAGATTATCTTAAGTATTAATGAAATAAGGAACTTAGCTAGTATTCTTTAAGTACTCAGTGAAGAGTAGGCATCGAATTATTAGGTATCACATATTATTTGACATTTTGTTGTAGGTTTTTATAATTATATCTCATAGTTCTTGGTTACAATTCTTTAATCACTAGTGTATTTTACTGAAGGGCTTGCTGATTTATTATGATTATCATTGCTATTGTTGTTATTATTAAATCTCAGACTTACATAATACTTTACAATTTATGAAGTACTTTCATGTACATTATCTCATTTTACCTTTATAGTGATGTAGTGAAATAGGTTAAAGATATATGGTTAGAACCTTATTTATTAACTGAGAAATAAACTCAGGACTTCAATTTCATACAAATTGAGTTATCTGGTAGTAAGCTGGTTCTTTCACAATAAACAACTGTAAACCCAAACAAAATTTATAAATGTACTGTTTTCATTACTAAAATATACAAAATGCAAAACTGTAATTCTTAAAAGAACAAAAACAAGTAATGTAAGTATAGAACTTGGCCAGTTTTCTTGCAGGCAGTTTCTGGCCCTTGACATGGGAAAAGGGAGCCCAAGCAGAGTATTCTCACTGAAATGAGAATACTGATAGCAGAATTCAGGGTAGTAAAGCTTATAATAAATGGACCAAGGTGTGGGAAAAAAGGAGACACATAGAATAATTGTCTCAAAAAACTGAATAGGGATACACCTGGAGTCTTACTTTTATTTTTTCAAACATTTATTTTATTTACTTATGCATACAAGGACTGGGATGCAGGCCAGAGGTGTGGGAGTAAGAGAGGGTTCACCAAAGACAGAGTGGGAAACAGAACAGGTAGATCAAGTGAAATACATTGCTGAGGGAGCAGCAGGTGAGACAGGAGAGGTCTATGTGCCATGTGGTCAGCTCCCTGCCTGGAGATTGCACTCATGCAGCAGAGGCTGGAGACAGCTTGATAGTGCTGAGACTTAAAGCCCTGTGCCACCAGAGAGGGCCTATTCTTGGAGTTTACTGAATCTTAAGTGTATATATATATAAGGTGAATTTCCACAAGGCCAGGCATAGTGTAATTATCATATATTATAAACTGAACAACTCCTAGAGTTCTCCCTAGTCATTAGAACATTTGCATTTTAAAATCAAGTTAAGGGAATACACTGAGCACCAGGACATTAGAACAGGCACCAGAAGAGCCATACTTTAGAAGTAGGGCTAAATTAATCCTCCTTGCCCTGTCTTAAATAAAATTTAATAACAGCTAGCAAAGGACCAGATTGAGTAACTTACATACCCACCAAAACAAAATTCAAATTCATTAAAAGAACACTCACAAAATTATCCAGTCACTCATCAAAACAATTTTTATACCCTCCATGATCCTATCAATATTTGATATGACAAATAATCAAGGAGAACATCAGTAAATCAAAACAGACATAGAAATGACAAAGTTGATGAAAGTATCAAAAAAGGTTAATACAACTATCATAAATATGCTTTATGACTTAAGGCAATTAATATATGTGAACATAAAAAAAGAGAAACAGAAAATATAAAATAGAATCAAACAGGATAGCTAGAGATA
This sequence comes from Condylura cristata, assembly GCF_000260355.1. NCBI lineage: Eukaryota > Metazoa > Chordata > Mammalia > Eulipotyphla > Talpidae > Condylura > Condylura cristata. The sequence goes on along the minus strand of NW_004567147.1, from coordinate 1,434,719 downwards.
AAAATTCTATTATCTAAAAAGAAAAATATTTCAAACCCACTTAATGGAATTTGCAAAAAATTAAGGAATATAGAAGAAAAGATCCATGAACTTAAAGGCATAGGTACAGAAACTATCTTAAATAAATAGTTCACCACTGAGAAAAGATTGAAAAAGGAAATCAAGAGTCTTAATGTCTTGTGTGATATTAAGCAATCTAATATATGTATGATGACTCAAGTTTCAGGGAATAAAAAGGGGAAATGGAAAGAATATTTAAAGTTCAATACAGGAAACATTTCTACATGAAGGAAACTTTAAACTCACAGATTCAAGAAGTTCAACAAATCCCAAAGAAGTAGAACACAAAGAAAATCCAAGGTACATCATAATTTGATTCCTCAAAGTCAATGAGGAAAAAAGAAAGCCCAGATAGAAGTCTGAGGGGAAAGATGATGTACTATACACAGAAAACAAAAATAATAATCCATTGAATTCTTGTCTGAAGCAATGAGACCCATAGCACTTTGAAAAAGAAATTTTAAAAATACTGAAATAGTGCCTTTCCTGGTGGCACAATGGGTTAAAGCACAGCACTGTGAAGCTGTCCAAAGCCACTGCAGCATGAGTTCGATCCTCTGTCAGGGAGGTGACCCACGTGAAACAGCAGACCTCTCCTGACCTGCCCGCTGCTCCTCTCAGCAATGCATTTCAGTACATCTTCCTATTCTGCTCCCCACTCTGTCTCTGGTGAATCCTCACTCCCTGCACCTCTGACCTTACCCCAGTTCTTGTATGCATAAATAAATAAATGTTTAAAAATTAAAAAGTAACAAAATAAATTAAAAAATTCTCAATATAGAATTATATGTACAGAGGAAATACCCTTCAAATATGTATTTAAATATAATCTTTATGAGTAAAAATAAAGCTGAGACAATTTGGCACCAGCAAATCTGCCCATAAGAAATGTTAAAGAAAGTTCTTCAAGCAGAAGGAAAATACCAAAAGTTGGAAATTCAGTACTACATAAAGAAATGAAAAATGTCAAAGGTGGTGAATATACGAGTAAAATTGGATAAAGTATGCATTTTAGAAGTGAAGTAACAATTTTAATTCAACCATAGATTGTAATGATCTGAAGATGCATATTATAAACCCTCAAAAATAAAGACATAGACCAAATAATCTTTTAGAGAAAATTAAATGGAAAACTAAAATGTATTTAATTTCAAAGAAATTAGGAAAAGAGGATCATACACAAATAACACAAGGGACACAGAGAAAACAAATACCAAGATTACAGAGTTAAACCTAAACATATTGGGCCCTCCCTGGTGGTTCAGCAGGTTGCAGCACAGCACTAAGAAGCTAAAGCCACTTCAACATGAGTTCCAACCCCTCACCCCACTCCCGGGAGGTGATCCACATGGCGTGACAGACCTCTCCTGACCTGCCCACTGCTCCCCTCAGCAGTGTATTTCGTCAGTCAAGCTGTTCTGCTCCCCACTCTGTCCCTGGTGAATCCTCTCACTGCCCCTGTACCTCTGGCCTATAGCCCAGTTCTGTATGCATAAATAAATAAATATTTAAAAAAAAACCTAAACATATTAATAATAACATTAAATATATTTAGTATAAGCATCCCGATGCACAGGGAATGTCACAATGGCTAACACAGTAAAAAGCTATTTTCAGTTTACAGAAAATCATTTACTCTAAAGATACTGATAGGAAAAGAAAAAGAGACATCAACAAAACATGAATCACAAAAAAATAAATGGCCAGGTGTTGTACAACTGCAACCACCAGTGGCTGAAGCCAAAGACTGTTACAGGTGGTGCCCCCTGAAGGGGGTGCTGGTACGGACGAAGAGCCCCAAGGAAATGCAAACAAAGTATCTGTGGGAATGGAGACTCCAGACAAGATTATAAGAAAATTACAGAAGCAGACCCCAGATCCAGCTTTCAGGATTTCAGCATTTTCAGATCTTCAGTGATTTCAGGGTCAGTGATTTCTGCATCGGGGATTCCTGCCCCCACTATGTCGATCTTCCAGAAAATTGTTGCTGGCCTCTGAAGGATGTGAAGAAGCCTCCAGCAGCCAACCTCCAAGAAGGAAAATTCAGAGACTTTGCCATTAGCCAAGCAACTGAAACAGTTCCTACTTTTGCTGCTGTTACAGCCTGGCAGTGAAGGTGAAGACCCAGAACTGGGCACCTCGCTGTGCTGTGAGTGTGGCCATTTGTAAATTGTTTGGTTGCTGCTGTTGCTGCTTGCAGTGTTGATTGCCTTTGCTGTGCTGGGGCATCTTTGCAGCCCCGTGAGCAACTGTCGTGTTTTCTGTTTTCTTCAGGAGTTGGATCCCAGCCTAGTGTCTGGCTGCCACGATCTCCAGGTCCACAGTGGTGGGAAGATGCCGTCTTGGGAGCATTTGTGTTTAAGTCTTTGCAACACTGAACACTGCTTTGGATGAGGTCAGTGACTCTTCATGAGCTGAGAAGCTCTTTATGCTCCCTGGTTTGTGAAATAAATCTCATTGATGTTTTCACACTAATAGTCTTGCAATTTTGCACATGGGTGAAGAAATCAGAGGCAGGTAAACTATTTGGACAGCGTCCTGGGCCAGTTTTAGTGCCCCCTGCTGCCCTGTGTCAACACCACCCCAGGCTGGGAAGGTTCATTGTGGGTTCTCACAAATGAAAGGAGAATTTTGGAGACTTCATGGATTTTGCAGTCATTTAATGCTGAGACAGCACACCATATACACAGGTAGGCAGAGTGAGAGAGACTCCAACTCTGAGAGAGGCAGAAAAACCGGCACTACCCGTTGAGTACCTGTAATTACACAACTGATACATCATGGCAAATGCAAGGCCCACCTGTTGTTTGCTATGTCTGAATGGTAGAAAAAAATAATATTTTAAGGTATGGACAAAAAAGTAGCCTGATTTACCCATTTTCCTTACACAATGTTAATACGTTAGTATTAACCAAGTTAGTATCAGAAACGTAGATTTTAGGAAAAATCATATTAGCTGATATGAAAAAGAATACTTAAAAATGATAAGTCAACATAGTCATAAAAGATAACAATGTGCCATTTATATTTAACTAATATTAGAGGTTCAAATATAGACAGGCAAAACCTGAAAGGTTTAAAAGGAGAGATAGATACAGAGCTCAACATTTCAACATTTCTGTCTTAATTAATAATAACAGCACATAACAAAAAAGTCACCAAGGCTTGAAAATGTGATCAGCCTCTTTCACCTACTGAACACTAACCCTAACCACCACACAATGGAAACTCTTCTCTAGTAAATGCTGAGTGTTCACCAAACCACAAAATATGCTGGGCCATAACACATACCTCAGTCGACACATACCTCAGTCACACTAAGATTATTCTTGACTATAGAAGGATTAAATTATATATCAAACATAAAACTACCCTGAAAAAAAACCCTTGTGATAGAAATCAACTAATACATTACAAAACTACCCCAAAGAAGAAAATATTTCAGCTGAATTATAATCAAAAAACAAATGCCAAAATTTGTAAGATGCAATGAAAACAGTGTTAAGAGCAATATACAGATTTGAATGCTTATATTTCAAAAATTCAGAAGTTCAATAGTTTGAAGTTTTTTACACAGAAGAAAACTTAATAACTTTTTAAATTTTAGGAGACAGTTGATTCCAAAAAAAGTAGAGTGAAAGAATTGTAAAAGTAAAGATAGAATTAATTAAAAACAAAACCTATGATAAGCAATAGAAAACTTTCAGTAAAAACCTAACATTAGTTCTTTCAAAATTAAATTTCTAGCCACTAAGTAGGGAGGAAAGAAGCAATTACCATATAAAGATTACAAGAGCAGGCATCACTAAGGATTTGTAAACACTGATAGAATAAAAAAAGGATATTATGAGTGATTTTGTCAGTAAGCTTCAGAACAGTCATGAAAAAGACAACTTTCTTGAAAACAAAACTATCAATACTCAACAACCATTAGAGTTTTATATCTATTGAAAAAACTAAATTTGTACTGTAAAAACTTGTTCATGTTAAAAATTTCAGAAAATACAGGAAGAGTAAATATTTCACAATTCTGTTTATAAGTCAATATTATTGTAATAACCAAATCAGTAAGAGATAAGAGGAAATCAAACTATGACCAACATTGTCATAACATAGGATGAAAATGTTTTAGCAAGTAGCAATTTAAATATAACAATGTATCAAAGGCAAAAATAATCAAATAAGGTTTATCTTAAAAACACCAGGGCATATTAATGTTCAAAATCAAATGTAAGTTTCCATGTTCACAAAAGTAAGATAAAGCCCATGCAATCACTCCAATAAAGGCAGAAAAAGAATCTGACAATACTCACATTCTTTATTAACTAAAAACTACCATTGATTTCTTCAGTATTTATGAAAAGGGTATTTATGAAAAGTCTATATATAACATAATCATATATAATGGTGGAAAATTAAAATTTTTCCCCAAGCATGGGAACAAGGCAAGAAGAATCACTTACCACTTACATTCAATGTTAAACTGGAAGCTGTAGCTTGTAAAATAAGGCAAAATAAATGAAACACACATATTGGAATGGATGAAGTAAAACACTTCACTCAATGATTACATGTGCAGAAAACCCTACAAAATCTATTTTAGAAAATCTAAAACAAATTTCTCTAGAAATCTAGCAAGATCACAGAACACAGGTAAACATAAAAAAATCATACCTATATCTATCTAGCTATCAATATAATTGTAACTAAAATATTGTAACCTAATTGTTCATAATATTTATGAAAGGTCAAATACTTATCAATAAGTGAGTGGCTAGGGCCTCCCTGGTGGCTCAGGGAAGGGGAATCTCAGCACTATCAAGCTATCACCAGCCACTGTGGCACAAGTTCGAGCCCCAGCCAGGGAGCTGACCCACATGGCACAGCAGACCTCTCCTGACCCGCCCGCTGCTCCCCTCAGCAGCATATTTCAGTACATCTGCCTGTTCTGCTCCCCACTCTGTCTCTGGTGAATCATCTCACCCGCCACACCTGTGGCCTGTACCCCAGTTCTGTAAGCATAAATAAGTAAATCTTTAAAAAGAAAAGCAATTACATCTTCTCAGAAACTGCTACTAGTTATATATTTCTAATCAATTTTTAAATTTTAATTCAGTCTGCTTTCTGATCTCCACTAAGGTTATGAGTCCATAAATCTGACAAATAACCTGGGGCTGGGGTTCACCCGGTGGCCACCTATAGGGGTGTCTTTGTGACTCAGTGGTAAGTCTGCTCAGAACTTTTCCTTATCGCTCCATACTCATCTACCTGCCTGTGCAGGAGCGGGTATTCTGCTCTCTCAGTCCTTATCGGAGTAATATCTCAGATACTACTCAGAGTAGTATCTACTGTGAATTAGTGGTTGTCTGCCTTATACTCAGAGTTTATATGGAGTGTGTTTTAGCAGTATTGGGTTTAAAGGGAGATCTGATTCACTCATCAATGTCAAGGCAGACATGGTACCACTTTGTATATCATATAAAAATATATATGTATGTATTTATTTATGTGTGTATGTGTGTGTACAGATCAGAACACGGTCAGCACTCAGTCTCGAGAGCCTGGGCAGTTCATTCAGTGTAATTGAATTCAGTGTGATTGAATTCAGTGGTAATTTAGCTGAAAATAGAGGAGGAAAAGGCACTGGCAAAGACCCCATGTCAGAACAAAGTAGCTTCAAATCTGAGCAACATGGGAGAAACCCAGGCCTCCATGAAAGGGTATCCAAAATCAGAAGGTAAAACACCTAAAGCATACCGTTGCTGACCTAAAATTTCCCCTAGAAATGTCCCCCTAGAAGCAGTGTGGTTTTGTGGAAAGTACATGATTTTCAAGACCAGACAGATTGTGGTTTGGGTACAGTTCAGCTTTTGGTTGAACACGAGTAAATAACTCCCTGAACTTCCAATTCTGCAGCCTGTAATGAAAATCATACTCTTCCCATGAAACTACTGGCATTAAAGAGCCATGACACATGCAAAAGCCAGGTAAACTTTTTCTGCAACCCTTCTTCCTTCCCTCCCTTCCATTCTTTGTTTCCTCCATCCTCTCTTCCTACCCCCCAGATATATAAGAAAAGACCCTAAAAACCTTTGGTTCAGCAGCACCCTCTTCATGCAACAAGAGAAGTCACAGTCTGGTTTTTGAGCCCACCTCTGGCCGCTGGCAGTGCGGAGATATGATTAGCATGACCTTCCCAGAATTCCATGGGGGCATTTCTAGAATTATTAAGTCTCATTTTCCCACACGAATATGTATATACCCTTAAAGATTCAAATCCAAGCAAAGGTCAAAAAAAGCAGCTTTCTTACCTCACATTTTCACTCAAGCATACCCACCCCAGACTTAATGTATTTTTTTTTTATTTTGTTAAAACGTCTCTGTTAGTGCAAGCTCTGGTAGACTTACATCCCAAGATATATTCTATGTCTCCCTGTAAATACCTCTAAGTAAGCTCTCCTTTCCGGAAGGAGATGGTACCAGGAGTTCCCAAGATGGAGTCCTTTATTTCCTGAAGGTCCGTGATGGGTCAGAGGGGAACGTTATCATTTGGAGACTGCCCTCTCCTAGACCTCCTCAAATTTTGATAGAACTCTAAAATTTTAGAAATAACTGATTGTTAGCTAAATAGAAGAGGGAGGCAAATGGCCCTTCTCTTCATCCACAGCTAGAACTGGATCAGGTTACTTGTATTCTGCCTATCAGATATTCCCATCAAACCTTGAGCCTTAACTGAGTGATGTTAAGATGAGAATTTAAGGTAGCATCAATCACAGCCAGAAATACAGCTTTCTTGGCTGTAACATCTATGTTTTTCCACATTACTTCTTACTACCACTCTCCAAAGGAGACTTTTTAGACACTTTTTTACTAAATTGCCCTCCCATGACAGCTTAAGACATCAGCTATACTGATGCACTGTGTATTTGCTTATATATTACATATCTATATCTATGTCTACCTTTCTGTCATCTATCTCTCTATCTATATCTGTACTTTGTACATAAAGAATGGAATTTATGTATTTCACCCTTACTGGGGTGATGTCACCCCTATGGAGGATATGGTCTGTTAGAAGATTCCAAGCCAGATGTTTCTGTGAGTTAATAATGGCCTTTTGCCTAATTTCCTAGTTTCTCTTGCCATCCATCCATTCTCACATCCTGGATCTTCATCCATCCATGAATTCCTGGAGTTTTTCCAGTAAGGTCCTATCTTAATTTGTATTTGCCCAGAAACAGACCCTGAGACAAGGATTCCAGAGTATATAGTTGATTTGGGAGCTTATTCCAGGGAAGACCAAAGCACAGCGAGGGAGCAAATGAGGGAAGAGAAAGAACCCAAGCAACACATACATTACCAAGCCAATTACTGGGGGGTGGGGGGAGGGGTTGGGGGGCAAGTACGGAAAGCGGGTAAGACTTAAGCTACAATCATCCACTCTTGGGACACTGCAGCTGGAGTGTTTGCACACCGTGCTTGCCAGTCAATGACTGAACGTTGCCCCCATGGGTGCTACTTCCCTGCCCTCCTACTCTGCTGTGAATTGGTAGAGCTACACTGGAGACAAAGCCTCAGGGAAAGAGCTGTGAATGCTAACAGCTGGAAGTCTGGGTGTGCGCTGAAATGAAGAGTCCAAGGGACATTTTTCAGGGCACTGAAAGGTACAGTAGGGCAGTCTCCAAATGATAACCGTTCCCCTCTGACCCGTCGCGGACCTTCGGGAGTTAAAGGACTCCATCTTGGGAACTCCTGGTACCATCTCCTTCCGGAAAGGAGAGCTTACTTAGAGGTGTTTACAGGTAGACATAGAATAGATTGTGGGATGTAAGTCTACCAGGGCTTGCACTAACAGAGACGTTTTAACAAAATTTTTTTAAAAAAGTACATAAAGTCTGGGGTGGGTATGCTTGAGTGAAAATGTGAGGTAAGAATGCTATCGTTTTTAAACCTTTTTTGGTTTTGAATCTTTAAGGGTACACACACATTCACTTGGAAAAAAATGAGACTGCAACCAAAGATTTTTATGACTATCACAAAAGAATAGTGCTGAAGTAGTTGGAAACCAACTGCAAAAATCTGATCTAAGTTTACCTGGTTATCATATCTGTGTCAGGACAGGCTCAGAGTGAACTGAGCTGCCTGTCAGTGGGGTCTCACCTGCACACTTAAAATTCAGTTGTACTGCAGGCACACACAAAAGGGTCATACGTGTTTATTTACAAAAAGGGGTAAAGAAAAGGAAACAACTGGAATATCTTACCAGCTCAGCAGACTTGGAGCTCTGGTAACAAAGTAACTGAAAGCCCCAAGTCGCGCAGTCTGGAGAGCCATTTCCCCAGCGAGAGTAAGAGACATAATGGTACCTTATTTATCCCCCAAAGTCCCAGAATCCCTGCTAGCTCTGCCCTTGGGTCCTCGCAGTTCTCTCCTTGGTGCTGCTGGGAGTTGTAGTTTTCAGTCACTGGAGTGGGGGGTGGAGTCCAGAAAGCTGGAGAAGGGGGTGGAGTCCACAAGGCTCTGCAGAGTTCCTTTGGGACATCCTTCCCCTTAACATATCCACTGAACTCCTATGGTCATGTGTGGGATGATTTAGAAACGGTCATTTCTCCTGAACCTCAACCCACACTGAGCCCGCTTGCCTTCCTTAATATCCCTGGAAGGAATCAAGGGATCAGGTTCTTCATGATTGGCCTAGGGAGACTGCTACCTTCTCCCAGAGACCATGAGTAAAAGAAGTAGATTCTCTCTTTTCTCTATTCCCTTCACCACCTGTACATCAACCTGTGATATCCTCACGCATGAAGTCAAAGTCAGAGCATTTCCTATGGGGCAAGATTTACAAAGTCAAGCCCAGTAGGATAGTGACTCACAAAAACCTCATAGGACCCTGCTCCTTCTTACTGGTAAATATCTGAGAGTGTGTAAGGAAAGGGGTCCTGTGGGCTACTCACAAAGGGGAGAGCATCTGTGTGATCGGGATAAACATGGGCAAGTGCATCAAGGATTCTGAACCCAGTTTTGCTGGTTTCAGCAGCTGAGACTAGTTTTGATATTTTGCTTGTGGCAAGGGAAGCCCTGAACTAAAAAGCTCTAGTAAAGGTATCTACACAAAAGACACAAAAACACTAATTCAAAAAGACACTTGTACCCTCAGGTTTATTGCTGCTTTATTTTCAATAGGAAAGAATCAACCCAAATGCCCAAAAGTAGATGACTGGATTAAAAAAATGTGGTACATATACACAATGGAATATTACTCTGCAATCAAAAAAGATAGCCCCTGCTTTTGCAGCAACATGGATGGAGCTGGAAGGGATCTGCTTAGTGAAATAAGCCAGAAAGAAAAGGAAAAATACCAGATGGTTTCACTTATAGCAGGAGCATAAAGGACCAGGGAGGAAATAATAATAATAATGAACAGCTATATACCAGAGACATTTTTACCTGAATGGAGTGGGGAATGGGATCAAAAATGGGGGCGAGGGTGGGGGAAGTACACAGGACTATGGTGATGGCACACAGGTGAACTGGTGATGGGAAGTCTACAGGGGTTACAACTGAGATGGAAAAAGGCACAAAATTATATAAAAATAAACTATTATTTAAAAAAAAACTAATGAAGCAAGGCATCTAAGCTGGCAGCTGTGTCCTGAGATAAGCAACTTGTTACATTCTTGGACTGTTACTCACATCATTTCTGACCTTCACAGTTACAAAGTTATCATACCCAGCACAAGCTGAAATGTATAGAAGCCATGAGAACCTTAAAGGGGGCGCTCAGCCTTTGGATGTAGATCCACTGAGTCAAGCTCCGGTGCAATAACCCTGCTTTGTGTTAACCTCGGTGCCCTGGTTAACACTAGAAGTGCAATCTAGCACTAGAAGTGCAATCTAGGAATGTTGATAGGGATTTAAAGATTTAAAGAGATGGGAACATGGCTGCAGATTTAGGTCTATAGTTGACCTGGTCATCAGGATCTGAGGTACATCCCGGCATCATTGATAAGCAGTACTGTGGTTCTTTATTGTAGTGGAAGCTGCTGCTATTAGAAAAGAAACTTGGGGACCCCTCACTGGTGGTGCAGTGAATTGAAGCACAGCACTGCGAAGCTGGCTGTGGCTGCTTCAGTGCGAGTTCAGCCCCGGCCCTGGGATGAGCCACATGGCATGGCAGACCTCTCCTGACCCACCCGCTGCTCCCCTCAGCAGTGTACTTCGTTGATCTGCTTGTTCTGCTCCCAATGCTGTCTGTGGTGAATTCTCTCATTGCCCCTGCACCTCTTGCCTATACCCCAGTTCTATATACATAAATAAATAAATCATAAAAAGAAAAAGAAGCTTTCTAGGCCTTCCCTGGTGGCACAATGGGTTAGGACTCAGCACTGCAAGCTAGATTTAACTGCTTCAGTGCAAGTTCCATCTCCAGTTCCGGAGGTGACCCACATGGCACAGCAGATCTCTCCTGTCTCACCAACTGCTCCCCTCAGCAGTGTACTTCATCGATTTGCCTGTTGTGCTCCCCAGTCTGCCTCTGGTGAATCTTCTCACTGCCCTTGCACCTCTGGCTTGTACCCCAGTTCTGTATGCATAAATAAATAAATCTTAAAAAGAGAGAGAGAGAGAGAAAAGGAACATTGCCTGCTCCCACCTTCCTGTGATTCTAGATCAGCTCTCTTGACTCAGCAACATCATGGGATAGTATTCCTGCCTTCAGAACACTTAGTTCAGCGTGTTGCTGCACATTCATGGAGGTGACTTGATTAGTATCACCACTTCCACTAACCCACAAGCACCTGGAGAAATGGGGCCCCATGTATTTCTTTATCACTTCTCCCAAGACCATGCTGTGTGGTGGGCACTCCGTAAGTCTTTGTCAAATGAATGGATGAATAAATGCACGCATGTGCCTTGGTTTTTCTGATACGAACTGGTGTGAATCGGCCAATCCTCTTCAGGGCCTTTCTTGTACTGGGAACTCTCCTCTGGTCACTGGGAGCAGAGGCAGAAAAATAACGTCACTTTCACCACCATCGTCTGAAGGTAAGAGTGTGGCCCTGAACCCAGGGCAGACCCCAGTATGACAGTTTCATGATGCCTTCTTTTCTAAACAGAACAAGAATTCACCAGAGTATAAAGGCTGTCCTCGGACCTGAATTAAAGGACTGAGCCACAAGTGCTAAACAGGATCCTTCATCCCTTTAATCTGTACTGGGTACTTTGGGCGTGGAGAGTTGGTGGGAAGGTTTGCAAGCCAGGAGACTGGATCTTTATTGATCTGTTGAATGCTAATAAAACTTTGTTGCAAGTCTTTAATGTCACCATACTTAGCTTTTCACAGACTTCATCGAAATAACTTACCCTGAACAGCAACAGTGCTCTGACAGAGAACAACCAAATAAGAATGCAGATGCTTCCTGAATTTGGGTGAATGGACCAGCAACACTCACATAAAAGGTTTTTTTTGTTTGTTTGTTTGTTTTACTAGCTAGATGCAAACCAGGCTTTCCTTCAACAACCTTATTTTTCTAAAGAAAACATTTGGTGCCCCCTGCTGGTGAGTCTTACGGAGACTTTCTTTGGCTATCACGTATAATTCTCCCTCCTACAGGAATTGGTTATGAAAAATCCTAGCACAATTAATTCTGTAAGTTTCTAAGAACATACAGAATTTACATTTCCAATTTTATTATTATATAAATTGCCACCTAAGATGAGAAATGTCTCATGGGATAATTTGTGTTCTTGCACAGGTGTTTTTCTCTAAATTAAAGTGTTCTCTAAAGAAACATGTTTTATGAATAGTCCGTAGTTGCACTAAAAGAAGGAAAAATGGGGAAAGGAAAAGGAAGTGCCTAGAAATCCTGGAGGCCCCTTCCATCTCTATCAAATCCAGATCTCAAAAAGTTTAAGGACGTTTTGAGATTAACATTTGGCCCAAGAAAACTGATCTGGTTGGTCAGTTTTCAATTCCATAAAAGAATTACATTCCACATGCTTGGTTAAAACATAAATGGATCTGGGGCCCTCCCTGGTGGCACACAGGGTAAAGCACAGCATTATGAAGCCACTGCAGCACAAGTTTGATCCCCGGCCAGGGAGGGCACCCACATGGCGTGGCAGACCTCTCCTGACCCACCTGCTGCTCCCCTCAGCAGTGTATTTCAAAACATCTGCCTGTTCTGCTCCCCACTCTGTCTCTCGTGAATCCTCTCATCCCCCGCGCTTCTGGCCTGTACCCCAGTTCTGTATGCATAAATAAATAAATCTTTTAGAAAAAATAAATAAATGTATCCGAGTTTGCTCCTCTGATGTTTTATAAACTAGAACCATACTTCTTTACCTCCCATTCAACCCTGGATATAAGCAAACAAGACAGGGAAATTTAATGTCTGAACATTCTAGGATACCAGTTTTAACTAGCTGACATATTATGTGTCAAGGGAATCCCACTCCTCCTAAATCAACTGTGTGTAAAATTCTGCAAGGCATGTGTGTGAGTAGTAAAAACAAAAATTAACTTCTGGAAATGTGTAGGTCAATTGGTGCAGATGAGTCCTGTCTGCTTTGTACTCCAGGGGATCTCCACTGTTCATGCATTACTCAGTGTGCTGGCCCCATTATGCTAACCTAGGAAAGTTGATCCTAACTATCAACTAGAGCAGAAAAGCATGCATGGGAATTAGCAACGTGGTGGTGTCTCATGAACCATCACCCTGAAGTCAAGTCAGTAGCTGAGAGAAAAGAGACCATATAAAAACCCAGGAAGAGTCTGAAATATTTGAAAGATATTTTAGCTCATTGGTTTCTCCCTTTTTACAACTAAGTTGAGGACCCAAGGGTCTAGGAAGCTTTTCTATGTGGCCTTAAGGAGTTAGAGTTGAGCCAAAGCTGGGTTCTATATGTTCTGCTTCTTTCTAGCTATCTTTCTGGCTTTTCCTGTTGGCTGGTGCAAAATACAAAGGGGATAGAGGTGGTGTCAGGACCACTGTGAATGCACATCATCGTGTTCTCTTTCTCCTTTAAAGATGTGAAGTCTCAGGTGCCCCCCTGGTGGCACAGGGGGAAGTCTCAGCACTATGAAGCTTTTGCAGCCAGCATGAGTTCCATCCCCCACCAGGGAGCTGACCCACATGGCCCAGCAGACCTGTCTTGTCTCACCCACTGCTCCCCAGCAGTGTATTTCAGTAGATCCATCTTTTCTGCTTCCCACCTTGTCTCTGGTAAATCCTCTCACCTCCCAGCACCTCTGGCCTACACCCCAGCTCTCCTATGTGTAAATAAGTAAATTAAAAAAAAAAAAGTGAAGCGTGTAATGTAAAATAAAGAAGGGAGAAAATGAGGAAATGATAACGCCACCCAGCAGAGGACCTGAGGCAGAGCTGTGGGCACCGAGTATATTGCTTGCACACATTTTCCTCAAGACTCAACGCTCCCCCATACAGTGTGGGTCTATTCTCCAGCTGAGGTGCCTGAAGAACATGACTAACGTCATGTTCTGAGAGCCGCCAATTTAGGGAGAAGGGGCAGTCATGCCTCTTGATTGACCGTGTGGGAGGGACATGATCTGGCCGCTTCAGGGTACCAATCACAATGGCCAGCAGCCAGCCACAGCATATATGGAAAGCATGTAAAGGTAAGCCAATCAGAAACTGCCAAGGTCAGCCAATCAGAAACTGCCAAGGCCAGCCAATCAGAAACTGCCAAGGCCAGCCAATCAGAAACTGCCCCGTCCTGTGCGCCTAAAAGGCTATATAAGCTGTTCTCCCCTTTCAGGGGTCTTCCTGTTTAACCAGATGTTGCTGCTTGCACTTGGGTCCAGGCTTGAGTTTGTATTAAAGTTTCCTTTGCTGTTGCAGCAGCGGCTTGGTCTTTTTCTTGATGGTGTCTCTCACGGGTGAGGGTACAACAAGGCCCATGGTCAGACCGGGCAAATACCCACTCTGTGAGGTGTAAGAGAAGCCACACCAAAGCAGGAACCCCTGACTCCAAACCTCCCCTCTATTCGCTCTTCAGCTGCATCCTCTTAGCACCTCCAGCTGCACCCGTTCTTCTGGGAGAACCTGGTGGGACAAAGGGCAGAGGCCCCCAAAATCTCTAAAATTTGTTCCCTCTCAGGAACCTCAGGAGGTGCCCTTTCCAATAAGTTGAATTAATACACAGGCAGTGTAACCTCCCTTGCTGCTGAAGTCAGGTTTCGCCTTTAAAGTGAGAATTATTGACTAGGTGAGGGACTCAGGCGTGAGTCATGCAGCCCAGTGGGCTTGGTTTGTTTGCAGCCCAGTGGGGGGGTGTGCTCCCCAGCAAAGCATGTGGCAGAGTTGGGGGTAGAGAGGGGGGCCACTCTCCTCTGCCTGTGACAGCTGCCTGAGGTAGCGCCTGCCAGACAGAAGAGCCCCACACACTCCTAAGGAATGTGATCTCTACAGAGATCACAGACAGGAAATGACCTTGAGGAAAAGTCCTTGAGTGTTTTGCTGTCAGCTCCCCCAAACTGACAGGATGAGGTCACAAGTGTCTACTTAGGCTACACAAATAGAGGCACCGAAGGACTCCAGGAAAGAGAACAGATGTAATCTTAGTACTTCGCTTTTGGGCCAAATATGGTGTCCCCACAGGAGGGGGCCTGAGGCACCAGGCCAACTGGAGCACCTGCCCCAGAACCGCCATTTTCCAGGGGTAGGAAGGTGAGCTGTGTATTGAATGCCTCGGTTTGCCCACCAGCTTGAAGGCTCTCAGAGTATTAAGTATTACAGAGTGTTACAAGCCGCTGACCAACCGCTGCCAAGTGCTGTTTCTGCCCTCAGTCTGTCTAACCCCATTGTAGTGCCAGGGAGGCAGGGAGTGGGTTCACCATGGCCATGGACCCCGACAGACAAGGAAAGGAGAGTCCTTGAGCCCTCGGTGGCTTTTTCAGACTTGTGATGTTCTTTTTGTACCCTTGATGGTGAGGCAAGCAGGTGCATGGCAGGTAGGGGGTTCTGGGGGCCGGCCGGCTAATCATCACTGTTTCTGGGTGCTCAGTCATGCTCACGTGTTCTCTCACTGGCCTCAGCTGCTGCACTCTGCTGCACGGCCCCGCCACCACCTGCCCTCTGGCCTCTGCCCACCACGCTCCTCATATGCTCTTTTTCCAGGCTCAAGTTGCCCACCCACACCACGCTCCAGGTGCCGCCATCAGGTGCACATGTAAGACCCCCATTATTGATGATAATGGAAGGAGGGCAGGGAATCCCCACACTCCCATTTATCCCATGCCCATGAAGTTGGTGAAAATTGCTGGGGCCCTCACAAAAGCCTTACCAGCCTCGCTTTCCGGCCATTGAAGCCATGCTATCTTAACATGAAACAAATCAGCAAGTTCAACATTTAATACAAGGTTCTTAAAGGGGTCTGTGGTCCCCAGATCTTTGAGATTTGCTGCTAAAAGTTCTTCCTTGCAACTCATAACACTATTCCCTCTTCTCCTTGGTAACTGTCATCCCGTAAGTTCAAGACTTTATCACTTCTCCCAATCCTACAGCACCTCCTGTCTCCCTGCCTTCACACTGCCCCCACGGCGGGGTTCTCCACAGTGCTGCCCAAGGAACCTCTGTGCGTGAGCCTCAGGCAGTGGACACAGCAGGTTGTCCCCAGCATCGTCAGCTGCTCTCTCCTTCAGAGCCAGGGTCTTCTGTAGCTGTCCCTAACCCCTCCCTCTAAATCCTCCCTCTGTATCTCAGGAAAATGCCTCTACCCCTATCTCCTTGGGGGCCCACTTGGTCTAATAATCAGCCCACAGCCTCCCAGTGACTTGTTTATTGTTGGTGCACAATTATGGGCCACGATGTGTGAGGAACAGTTTGTGGTTCTTACTTAGATGCTCTCTCTTATCTATAAGCCATGTAGGCATGAACACGCATGAGTCAGCCATGGCACTAACACACTGCCTCATGCACTGAGTGTTTTGGCCTGCTGAGACTGTTCCAGGGCAGGGAGAGGGGCACCACTGAACCCCCAAACCTGCCTGCTGTAAGTAGGTTCTGCCATCCACCACATGAAGACAAAACATGTAAGACTTTAATGAAAAGGAACTTTAATGCAGTGAGTCTTTAACACAGAAGACAAAGAATATAATTTCTAAATCAAACACCTGAAGTTACCCATCGCTTCAAGGGCAAAGTCAACCCAAAAGGGACTGGTCCAAAGTAAGGCCTGAAAGCTGCCACAAGACTAAAGCACCTTCTGGCTGGGACCCATAGAAAAGGATCAGAAATGGCCAGACAAGTCTGGGAAAAGAGAAAAATTAAAATCACTATAAACACTGCTATAGTCAACCTCCCCACGGGTCTCTCACCAACATCTATTTTAACCAGTCCAGGGCCAAGAAACAATCACGGTTTCTTCATCACATGTTTGCTGCTCCATGTGGCTTCCTCAGGTCTCCTTCTGGCCTCCATCCTACTTCCTTCTTCCTTAGATTCCTTCTCTTCTCTTTCTCTCCTTTTCTCTGCTCAGCTCCACCCTCCTTTTGGGTGGGGCAGGGAACCTGGAACTTCCCCTTTTCCTAGGGACCACCCAGTTACAAGACAATGGGCTCACAAAGTGTTCCTTCTCTTCTGCTCTTTTTCATGTCACTCCTAACACAACAACTGGCATTACAGTAGGCCCTCAACAGTTGTTGAATCAATGAATGGTATATGGTTATAAATCATCCAAAATGGGCCAAAGTCAAAGATCCTGTTGATTACTTTTGGCTACAAATGCTCATCTGTTGTAACTGTCTTTTCCAAAATACAATCTCAAGCAAGATTTTGACCTTTCCTAGTTAGGAAATGGTTCTTCAAGAGATATGCACAAGCAGGCCTTTCTACAGGAGGTTGTGACCACAACAGATCAAGGTTTTAGTACACCAAAGTCAGAAAGACTGTCAACATCCTGTCTTCTCAACAGCGCTAATTCCACATACTGGCTTGAGTCACCAAGTCAACAGACAAGTAGTCCAGAGGGATTGTGGAACCCCAGGCAGGTGTATGAAGTGGATATAAGGTATAGCATCTACTCCCCTGAACACCCAGCATGTCGATTTCAAAATCCCACCTGCCCCCCACCTGCCCAGGAGAAGTCCAGAGGACAAACTAATAGCACTGTATGGAATTTTTTGCAATTAAGAGCAGTAATTTAGTTTCTGTTCCTGTAATTCTAACTTCTCCTGGGTGGACAGACAGATCCCTCATTGTGTCTGGAACAATTGCAACATTCCAGATATAAAGTCAGTCGAAGGAGCCTACCCCGGAGCCCGGTCTTTCAACAACCTATTGCTCAACAGCCACACTGTAGCCACCCGAAGGACCCAGTTTCCTGCCATTGTTAGCACGTTGAGCCTGGAATTCCATGCAAATGGATTTGACCCCTTTACTAAACAGCAGTGCATATTTCCCTGATTAGTATATTCCTGTGTTTAGATGGGAAGTGGCAGAATCGGGGGAGGGAGAGGGAGCAAGACAAGGAAAATAACAAGGGGGAAAAAAAAAAGTCTCTTTCTATCCGTGCTGTAATCACAAATTGAATTCTGGCTTTATCCTGAAGTGCAATGAACATGCTCACCCATACATAAGTGCACATACATCGATCAAAAACCTTATGTGTAATAAAATAACTGGGCTGGGAATGAGCAGGCACACTTGGCTTCATTCATGAGCAGTTACTGCTATGTAGGCGCTGCTTATTCTAAGCAGGAGGATACAGAAAACTGCAATTATAAGCTCTTGTGATTATCCTTATCCACATGAACCCAGTTGCTTAAAAACATTTTTTTTTCGTATGGTTACACTGAA
>NW_004567147.1:1405715-1416493 GCF_000260355.1 Condylura cristata | reverse complement strand
CCACCAGGGAGGGCCTATTTAACCCATTCTTATTCCTTATCTACCAAGATGAAACTAACTCATACAGATCAATTCATCATATGTCCCATACCAAATATATTAATGACTCCAAACCAAGACAGGGAAAAAATAACTCCCATAAAACCTACAAAAGTATCAAAATTTAAAACTTAGCTTTTAAAAGAAATCATTGAGAACAATGAAAAACAATCTACAGAATGAAAGAAAAAATACAAATCAATCATATATCTGACAAGGGACATGTATCTAGAACTATATACATATCTACATACATACAGATAGATAGATAGATACCCATACCCATATCCATATATGTATATATATGAACTATTACAATGAAAAGCAGGCATGAGTCTGAATGAGAATTCCCCAAAGAGCATATACAAATGGGGCCCTCCCTGGTGGTGCAATGGGTTAAAACACAGCACTGTGAAGCTATCAATAGCACTTCACCACAAGTTCAATCCCCAGCCAGGGAGATTACACACATGGTATGGCAGACCTCTCCTGACCCGCCCACTGCTCCCCTCAGCAGTTTACTTGTCAGTCGGCCTGTTCTGCTCCCCACTCTGTCTCTGGTGAATCCTTTCACCCCCCTGAACATCTGACCTGTAGCCCAGTTCTGTATGCATAAATAATTAAATCTTTAACAAATAAAAATAAATTGAAAATATACATACAAATAACCAACAGGCATGGATGTCACAGAAATGCAAATCAGAACCACAGTGGCATAGCATTTCACCACTGGAATGGTCATTTATGTGTGTGTGTGTACATACACGTGTGTATACACACATGTGTGTATATATACATGTGTGTATGTATACATATATACACATGTGTGTACACACATATACATATATGTATATATATGTGTGTGTGGTTTTTTTTTTTTATTTTTTGTGTAGAAGAAGAGTATAGGCCACAGGTGTGTGTATGGGGGTGGGGGAAATAGTGAAAAGATTCACCAGGTCAGAGTGGGGAGCAGAACAGACAGATTTACTGCTGAACTACACTGGTAAAGGGAGCAGCAGGGGAGACAGGAGAGGTCTGCTGTGCCATGTGGGTCAGCTCCCTGGCTGGAGATCGAACCCAGGCCTTTGAGGTGACCACACTGAGACGTAACCCCCTATGCCACTAGGGATGCCCTAGAATGGGGTTATTCTATGATAAAAGAGGCAAAGAGTAACTATTATTTGTGAGGCCATGAAGACCTGGCAGTTGCTCTCACTGCTGGTAGGGAATTAAGTGCTGCCAAACAGTCTAGCAGTCCCTCCTCCACTTCCACATGACCCAGGTATACCCTAGGTATACATTCAAGAAAAGTGAAAACATATATCCACACAAAAACTTAAACATGTAAGGCCAAGTTATTCCTAGTAGCCAATGGTGCCAGGTCTAGCAAGTGAAGAGAGGGTCAACAACACATGATGCACTCAGGCTGTGGACTGAGGCCTGACTATAAAAGAAATATGGAGTGCCAAGACAAGCTACATCATGGATGAATACTGAGAACATGTTAAGATAAAGATGTCAATCACACACACATGTACATATGCATTATTTCATTGTGTGAAGTAGCAAGATTTGGCAAGCTATAGAGACAGAAAGTAGCCATTGCTGCCTAAGACTGAAGCAATGAAGCATCTGAATTGTCCCAGAAATGCAGAAATGGCCCAAACAGGATATTTGGGGCTGATGACTAAGAGATATGAAGTTGTTTTTTTTTTTTTTAAAGATTTATTTGTTCATACAGAACTGGGTACAGGCCAGAGGCTCAGGGGCGGTGAGAGGCTTCACCAGAGACAGAGTGGGGAGCAGAACAGGCAGATCGACGAAGTACACTGCTGAGGGGAGCAGCGGGCGGGTCAGGAGAGGTCTGCCACGCCATGTGGTCACCTTCGGGGCAAGCGGGAATCGAACTAATGCGGAAGCAGCTTTAGATTCTCAGTGCTGTGTTTTAGCCCGCTGTACCACCAGGGAGGGCCGAGATATGAAGTTTTTATAGGGTAATGAAAACCTTATAAGATTGAGTGTGGCAATGACTGCTAAACAGCTCCGAATATACTGAAAGTCATTGGTCTGTACACTTTAAATGAGTGAATTGTGCATTATATGAATTTTATCTCATAAACTTTAGGAAAAAGCTGTAAGTTCAATTAAATACTCAGAATTTGCTAGCAAACTTGAAAGAGCAGTGGACCTAAACCCATAATGCTTGTGTCCTTGTCCTAATGTTGACCCTATTCAAAATAACTGACTGACCAGGGTAAGTTTCTTTACTATCTGAACTCTGTGTCCTCACCTATAAGGTGGGGAGACAGATGCTCTCTAAGAACCTACACACCCTGAATTCTTATAAAAAATAGTGACTTCCCAAGCAATTGCACTGATAAAATGGTCTGACTGTTCTTTGAACTCTCTGAAAGTTATCATATTCTTTTCCTTGGTTTGCAAAATTCCACCATGGATTCCACTGGGTATTTAAAATAATAAGTTAATTGTTTTTGATTTCAATGAAAGCAAATTGTTTTAAATTAGCATGATTTGTTTCTGTGCTGATAACATCCTTTTTCTGTGGGCAGAGTTGGGGGTAGTGGAACTCTCATAGAGCCAGTCTCCCTGGGGGCCAGCTGGGGACCTGGGGAGTCCCTTCTTATTTACCCTGAATAGGACACTTCAGTGTTTCCTATCTCTTTGGTAAGAATGCTTGCTTTAATTTAATCTCCTTGACTTATAACATTGTATAAATTTAGCATGAACAGCATCTTATGTTGATACATTTACATATTGTAGTATGACTGTTGTCATAGCAATAGTTATCACATAATTATGTACAATATCGTTCTCTGTATTCATTATACTGTACGTTAGAGCACTATGATTTATTTACAACTGAGTATTTTTACCCTTCAGCAGCATCAGTCTTATCCTGTTCCCTGGTAACCACAAGTTTACACTCTATACTTCTAAGACTGACTTTTTTTTAGATTTTGCATGCAAGCAGAGTAGCATACTGTGCTTGCCTTTGACTTTCCCGGTGCTAATTCTTATTTCTGGATTTTGAGCCAATAAATCCCTATTCCAGTACCTCAGAACTGCAGTTTAATCCTGTCTTCCTGGTAAAATCATATCACGGTCTTACATTTTTTGAACATGAGTTTTGTTGTTTTGACTCTTTTTGACTTAATGGTGGTAGCCACAGGGTGTGTCCACCAAGCTGCACCATCAATCATTGAGCACATGCCTGCTTGACACAATGTAACGCAGCCCAGACTGGCCACAGGGAGTGGGTAACCGGCCCTTGCCTCCCAAGCACTCCCATTTATAGAAGACATAATTGCATTGAAGGAGAGACTGTTTTCCTAGTCCCTTGGCCTTGCTCCAAAGATTTCCTTTTCCTCATCCAAACAATATTTATGCTTTTAACCTATAACTTTCTCTCAAGGGCTATTTGTCCTTAAGACCCTCTTGACTACCCACTCTGACAAACTGTTTCTCTAAATTCCATTGCAATAATGATCAGGAGCACAAACGCATGGGATGGGTCTCTAATGCCTGTGAAGGTCCAAAGAGTCCCTGAGGCCATATCTGAGTGTCACGTGTCTCAGTGACTCCTGTTCCCAACACAGTTACAATAGACACCACGTGTATACAGATGCTGAAATGTAATGTGGTATACCTGAAATTTGTATCATGTTATAAATCTGATACTTCAATAAAAAATATTTTAAACTGGGCCCTCCCTGGTGGCGCAGTGGGTTAAAGTGCAGCACTGCAAGCAAGCCACAGCTGCTTCAGTGCGAGTTTGATTCCCCACCCTGGAGGCGACCCATATGGCGCGGCAGACTTCTCCTGATCTGCCCGCTGCTCCCCTCAGCAGTGTATTTCTTCAGTCAGCCTCTTCTGCTCTCCACTCTGTCTCTGGTAAAGCCTCTCACTGTCCCTGTACCTCTGGCCTGCACCCCAGTTCTTTATGCATAAATAAATAAATCTTAAAATGTATATTTTAAACTAAAACAGTAATTTATTAGTTGACTTTGCTAAAAAAAACTCAGGGACTACAAAGTTGTGGTCCACACCAACATGGTGAGACAAAAACGAAATAAATAAACAGTGATTATTATCAAATGGATTCCAGGAAATGAAGTCAGAACATTTCCAGAGATAGTATGATCACAGCCTATATGTCATCCAGTTACAACCTTCCTAAAGGTACATGTGTTTCTGAAAATAATGACGCCATCTATTGTTTTTTCTAATCTTTCTAATGGGATTTGGAGGGTGGGATAGTACTCCTACCCACTGCTTCCAGTCACTCCAGCAGAGATGACGCCACCATCCTCTCTGTCCTTCCAAGTGCTTTAGAGCAGCTCTTCACCTGTACTATGCAGAGTCTCTAGGTCCTCTTCAACTTGGCTTTATCCCCCTCCCTCATCTTACTAAATGAAGTTTTAGTGGCTTTTTTCCTCACTGTCTTTGGAGTAATGAAAATGTTCAGAATCCATGTAGATAAATTGTACAAATACACACAATTAGTCACGGTCTGAAAAAAAAAAAAATAGGGTGTTGAAAACTACCTAATTTGATTTGACCATAGGACTGTTTGGCATTTTGTTAGGTTTACTTTGCTTTGGTAGAGGATGGAAACCTTCGAGAATATTTGAATGGGTGATAATTAGTGTTCTGCAATCTTGTTAGCAAGTCAAATTAAAATCAAGTCTAGGTCAAATTTTCATACATATACAGACATTTATTTGCTAAACATTCATTAACAAAGCAGGTTCAAAAGAGTTGGTCATCCAGTGTTTCAAATGTTTTCTGCCATGCTCCAAACATCCTGTAAAAGATTTGTTTGCAGCAGAAACAGTCATATTCCTGAGACAGTCAACACATTGCAATTTCTTGGTCATGACAGCATATGACCAAGTGAGGCATATCAGAATGTCTTCCTTTTAAGCAACATTTAATTGAATATTTATCACTCAAGTTGGGATTTCCTGCCTAACAAGACAGAACAGCAGAAAAACCAAAGTAACTGTGTGTCTAAAAATGGGTGGATTGGGGCTCCCGAGGATGGTGGAGATGACACCAGAGAAATGATAGTACCTCCAAAACTGTACGCAGATGAAGAAGGAGGAGTTTGGTGCATAGACCCGAAGATGCTAGTGCAACCCATTCAGAGGAGAGCTTTACTGTGTGCCCAGGGACAAAGTTAAAAGAACCACTGCAGTAGCATATAAAATTACAGCCCCTCTTCTCCCCCATCCTGCTGCATGGAAGTTTGTGATTCAGAAAAGCTGTGGCCCACCACATAGGCTGCTGCCTTGGGAGAGAGGGCAGACATTGTACACACAGGACATCCAGCCTGGATTCACAGGGAGAAGGGGACACACTGTGACTGTGTGCTGGAACCATTCTCCCCATTCTTCCATCCATGGCTGCGTATCAAGGTCTGGGTTCCCTTCCTGCTTTCATCCCTCCATACCCACACACTCCCTTCCCACTTCTACCCTGATATTAAGAAAAGGCACCTAAAAATTAAAGTCACATTGCCATCTACTGGGAAAAAGAGAAAAGTACTTAGTTACTATGAGATAAATCAAAGGAGCATGCCAGCATACAATATGAGATATATATCACACACACACACACACACACACGTATATGGTATTTCAAAAAGAGAAAAACAAATCTCCAGAAATCAAATTTTAAAATAAAGGTTTCAAAATATTTACCATGAAGAAATTGAACAAACTACAAAATAAGACAGACTAGCACATGAATGGGCTCAGGGAGGAAATGAAGGAGCAGAAGAAGTGCTAAATCACTTCATCAAAGTGATTTAGTCTATAAAAATAGATTCTAGGGTTCTCTGTAGTGGCACAAGGGGTTAAAGCACAGCACTATGTAGCTATCAGCAGCAGCTTCAGCATGAGTTCCATCTGTGGCCAAGGTGGTGACCACATGGCGCTGCAGACCTCTCCTGTCTTGCCCGCTGCTCCCCTAGGCAGTGTGCTTCATCATTCTGCCTGTTCTGCTCCCCAACTCTGTCTCTGCTGAGTCCTCTTACCACCCTTGAACATTCAGCCTGTACCCCAGCTCTGTAGCATGAATAAATAAATTTTAAAAAATATAAGTAAAATAAAATAGAAATTCTAGACTTGAGTAATTCAATGAAAGAAATTAAAACTTCTATAGAAAGCACAGGAAGTAAGATAGATCTTATGGAATGCAAAATTAGCAAGATTGAATATAGAAATGTATAAATCACTCAAGATATAGGAAAAAATGAAAAAAAAAACTATGAAAATTAGCAAATACAATCAGACTTTATTAGATATGAAAACATAAGAACGGTGGTTATTCCAGAAGGTAAAGAGAAGAGGAAGGAAGGAAGCAGAGAGCTAATGTAAGCAATAATGATTGAGAATTCCATGAAGTAACCTGAAGGAAAAACTAACTATAAAAGTCAGTGACCAGTAGACCAATAAACAAAATAGATGCAAAAAGATCTACACCAAGACACACAGTAGTAAAATTATCAAATGCCAATAAAAAAGAAAAAAACATTAAGGTCTCATGGGGGAGTCATACCAAGCCCCTCCCTCTCCATCTGGCTATCATCAGATTTCTCAGAGGAAACTATATAGACCAGATGAAAGTGGAATGACATATTCAGCATATTGAAAAGTTAAAACCTGCCAACCAAGAATACTCTGCTTGACAAATTATCACTCAAATATGAAAGATAAATAAAGGTTTTCCCAGGAAAGTAAAGGTTAATGGAGTTCATGACCATCAGACCTGCCATCCAAGGAAATGTTAAAAGTAGCTCTTTTACATGGAAAGAAAAAAATGCAAAATCTTCAATAAATAGCATTAGAAGTTTGCAAATCTGTCTCAGAACAAAGTATAAGATAGCTAATTGTTGCATAAAAGTTAAAGGGGAATAAGCATTAAAAAATAGCTTAATTACTTGAATGTGACAGTGACCTAACAATAAGGGATAATTTGAGAAAACAACAACCAAAAAAAGCATTAAAAGGGAGGACCAGAAGGATGAAAGCTGTAAAGACAAATAAAGACAAGACGATAGCAGCATAACAAAGGTTATCTTAGCTATGACAAATTTCATAGAATCCTCATAATAACTACATTTTTTATAGGACACTCCTATCAATTCTAAAGACAAACACAGAGTTATAGTGAAATGGTAGAGAAAGCAAACGGTAAAGATAAAATGACAAGAACAACTATACTCATAACAAGAAGAATAAACTTACAATAAAAAAGGTAATTGAGAGCTAAAGATGGACATTATAGAATGGACACTGTAGAATGACAAAGGTGTCGATCTATCAATAAGATATAGCACATGTACCCAACATATAAAACAAGTAGTAACAGACTAAAAGGGGGAAAACAGGCAACATAATAGTAAAGGGAGACTTTCTCACCACACTTACATCAATGAATAGATCATCCAGGCAGAAAATTAACAAAGAAACAGTAGTATCAAATGACACATTAGACCAAATTAGACCAGACAAGGACATCATAAAGAAAGAAAGCCTTAGATCAATATTCCTGATAAACATAGATGTCATAACAAAAGTTTAACAAACTGAATTCAACAATAAACTAAAAAGGCCTACACTATGATGGAGTGCATTGGAAATATGGTTCAATGTGGCCATGCAAGATAATTCAAAATATACAAATCAAATCAACATGATATACCACATTAACAAAATAAAGTATAAAACCACGTAATAATTTCAACAGCTGCACAAAAAGCATTTGACAAGACTCGACATCCATTTATGGTAACAACTTTCAATAAAATGAGCATAGTGGAAAGTCCCTCAACATAATAAAGGCCATAGACAAGGCTGACTACACAATGGTGATAAATTGGTAGCTTTTTCTCTCAGATAAGGAAAACATTAGAACAGTCACCACTGTTATTCAACATGGTATTAGAATTTCCAGTCATATTTCAAAAATGGAAAGACATTCATTAACAGAATAGAAAGAACTCCCCTATACCCTTGATGCAGATTCAATTACTTTCATTTGTCCTCTTTTTTTATGCTCTTAACCCTCTCTCTACCTCTGTGTGTCTGTATATATATACACATATATACACATAGAACACTGTTTATAGTCTGAAGTTCCAGTCATAGAAATCAGGCAACAAAAGGAACTAAGACAGATCCAAATAGGAAATAAATAAATATATTATTTGCAACTAATAGTATTTTATACATAAAATATCTTAAAGACTTAATGAAAAAATGAGAAAAAATAAACAAGTAGTTACAAGATACACAATCAATATGAAAAAAATATATACTACGTTTGACATGCCAGCAATGTATTTTTAGAAAGGGAAATTAAGAATCCTATTTGCAATTGAACCATAAAAGAAAAAAATATTTAAGAATAAATTTAACTAGGTGGTAAGAGACCTATATATGACAAATTATAAGTCAACTGAAAGAAATTAAAGAAGATTCCCCCAAAAGGAAAGATAAACCATGCTCATGTATGAGAGTGACTAACATTTTTAGAACAGTCATCTTGCTTAAAGCAATGTGCAGATTCACTGTACTCTCTATCAAAATTCTGATTGCATTCTTCACAGAAATTGAACAAACAAATCAAAAAGTTTAGTTGGGTACACAGAGATCCTAAATAGTCAAAACAAACCTGACGAAAAAAGAACAAAACTGAAGGTATCTTCCTACCCTAATCCAAATCATACCCACAAAATCACAGTAGTCAAAATAGTGTGCTATTGAAAAATCAGACACATAATTCATGGAACAGAATTGAAAATCTAGGAAGAAGTCCCCACATATATGAGTAACTAATTTGCAATGAGTAACTAAATGCAATAAATGCAATAACAAAATATCTACTGAGGAACTAAAACTAAAAAGTGGAGAAAGGGATGTCTTTTCAATAAATGGTATTGAGAAATCTAGACAGTTAAATGCAAAAGAGTAAAACTAGACCACTATTCTAACACTATACAAAAGAATCACTCAAAATGAACTTAAGACCAGACTATAAAACCGGATATCATAAAATACATAGATGAAAACATAAGTGATAAGGGCTTCATTATAATCCTTAGTGATATATCTTTATGGATATGAGTCCCACAATGAGAAAACAAGAGAAAAAGTAAATGGCTTGGGACCACTTTCAACTAAACAGCTACTTCATAGTGAAATAAATTATCACTAAAATGAAAATGCATTATACTGAATGCGAGATATTTGCACATTATATGCCAAATAAGAGAGTAATCTCCAAAATATTTAAAGAAGTCATAAAACTCAATAACAACAAGATAAAAAAACAAAACAAGCAACTGTATTTAAAATGTACATAGGATCTGATAATAAGCTTCTCCAAAAAAGACAAACACAATAGGTGTTTGAGAAGATATTTGTGTCCTATTATTAGGAGAATGCAAATCAAAACAATAACAAAATATCACCCCACACCTATGAGAATGGCTATTTATCAAAAATGCAAAAAAAAAAAAAAGAATGTGGAAAGAAGGGACATTTTGGACAGTGGGTAAAAATGTAAATTGGTGCAGTTGTTGCAGAAAACTATATAAAGACTCCTCAAATAAGTAAGAATACAAATGCAATATGATCCAGTTTTCCCACTGCTGGTTATTTATACAAAGAATATGGTGGTGCAGCAGGTTAAAACACAACACTAAGAAGCTAAAGCCATTTCAGCATGAGTTCAATCCCCAACCTGGAGGTGACCCTCATGGTGCAGCAGATCTCTCCTTATCCACCCACTGCTCCACTACGCAGTGTACTTGTCAGTCTGCTTGTTCTGCTCCCCACTCTGCCTTTGGTGAATCCTCTACCACCCCTGCACCTCTGGCCTGTACCCCAGCTTTGTATGTAAAAAAAAATTCCTAAACTATAAGAACAAAATGGTTTTCAGAAGAGAAAAGGGTAAGAGAATGACTAAGTCAGGTAAAAAGTGTCAATTGTTTGGCAATAGAGGGAAAATAACTTTTTGGGGTGAAATAAGGTGATATATATCTGTATATATACATCTGCATGTATACACACACACACACATATGTATATATAACATCTCTATATGTTGTTTTATAGTGTATACCTGAGACCTGTATAATGTTATATGCCATGTTATTTTTACTGTAAAAAATTATAATCAGTATTATCTAAGCTCTTAAACCAATGACATCATATAAGACCAGCTGGGGGTCAGGCTCTGAAAATATCCTCAACGGGAATCAGTCCACAGAAGAGTTTGTGCTGTTCTTTCACAGAGAAGAAGCACCTGTAAGTCCAAATCTGTACTCTTGAATCCCTTTAAGTTCACTAATGAGGACTAACTGAAGAGATTCATGTTTCATCAATGAAAACCCAATTCTTGCATTAATACCTAATGTAAGAATTAGCAAAGCTTTATTATAGAGGTGTCCATTCTTCCTAATATAGCCCTGGCTGGCCACTTCCTAACTAGGCTTTCTTTATTAGCACCTGGGGTTGACAGAAACTAAAGAAACACACGTAGAGTGTAGAATGCTGATATCTACACTAAGTAGACATCTAAGTAACTTAACGGCCACAAGAACAAATCTACAAGTTAACATTTTTTTTTAAGATTTTTTTATTTATTTGTGCAAACAGAACTGGGGTACAGGCCAGAGGCTCAGGGGCGGGGAGAGGATTCACCAGAGA
>NW_004567147.1:1398180-1404300 GCF_000260355.1 Condylura cristata | reverse complement strand
AACTATAAACCAGTATTTCACATTTTAATACCAAACAGTGCTAACAATGGGTTCCAATAACTTGTACTACTCTGGCTTAGCTATTGTCTAAGCAAGTTCCCCAACTCAGTTGTGGAGGATGTAATCTCCAAAACCAGAAGACTGGTTGCCATTTGCTTGAAATATTTAAGATCCTTGACAAGATGAGAGGAATGAGAAGATCCTTTTCAATCTGAGCAGAAGTATTTCAAAAAGGATTCTGAAGAATCCCACCCTTTTTCTATAGAGTCTAAATTTTTCCTAAAAGGAAGGTGAGAATTGCATCTATTTGATCCCCATAGCACCAGAACCTAAGACTCCTCTGTTCAAGTTCCTGCCTCAATAATTTTTTCTCCATTCCACTAACACTTGCCCCTTACCACTGCAGTGTCCAGCAGTGTTTTCTGCATCATGGCCTCTTCCTTCCCTAGAATCCTACATGCTTCAAGTCCTGGCTTGACTTTCTCTGAGCCTCTGGATCTAGTCCTGCACCTGACAATTCTCAGCCAACCCCAGTCCTGCAAGTGCTCTCCCTGGGGCAAGCTCTCCACTCCTCTACCCACACAGCCAACGCTGCCCCTTCACCCTCAGATGACATCCTTGAAAAATTTCCATACTGTCCTGCAAGTTAGTGATGATAGTGTATACACAATTATGTCTGTTTCCAAAAGGGAAAAAAAAAAAAAAAACATGATTCCATGTAAATGTCATTTTTCATATAATTCATTGCAGAACTCTGGAAGCTTATATTTTCTGTCGACCGTCTCCTCCATTTTCCCTTGCTTCTCTGCTAAAATTTTAATGACTCAGCTGGAGTTTAAACCATGTTTGCTATTCATGTTTGCACACTTCGGTTTTGAGAAAATATTTGCCTCCCAAACTCCCAATGATAGACAGATGTCCTAGCTCATTGCTGTTGTTTTTAAAGTATCTTGGCATGGGGAGGATTGGCTTCACATTTCAAAGAACCCCTTTCCACTAAGAAGAATTTAATTTACACTCACAAAGAAAAAAAAAGAAAGGAAGGAAGGAAAAGCAACTCTTCATTTTCTCAGAAGGCCCACTAATTAGCTCAGTGACCTTGGGCTTAACTTTGCTGCATCTTGTTTTCCTTATTTGTAACTGATAGATTTGTTTGATCTCTAAGGTTTCTTCTAGCATGAACTTCTACAGCTCTATCAAAACAGGTTACAGCAAAGGAAGCCATAATTTTCCTCTGAGCATAGGAATTTTCAGGAGAAAACCATCAGCCTGAAAATAACATTTAAAATGTCATTGATCTCTCTTTACTAAACAAAATGCATTTCCACTTATCCCTGCTATACTCTTTCACTGGGTAATTAGAAATAGCCATGGGGGTAAAAATTTGATGGGGCTCTATGACAGCAAGATTCATCCTCTGGACTTTAGATTCCAAAGTTTAAAAACTGTTGAAGTAATTTCCTCTTACCAGACCCAGCAGTAGCCATTTAATTGGGCTCGTCTCAACGTGAAGTGAAATGAATACCAACATGTGTTTTCTTAGATGGAACGAACACATGAAGGGCCCCTGGCTTTTTTTCTGGAATTGAAAGAATTGCAGAAAACCTGTCATCTGCTGCCACAGCTTTTGACAGGCCTGGACTCTTGGGTTCATGGAGTCTCAGCCCCACTGGCCCAAGTTTTCTGAGTTTAGGCTGTGGGGAGATGGGGAATGTGGGAGACAGAGTTGCCAGTCATCTGAGATTTCTCATGAGCAGGACTGTTCATTGATTAACAAAGCTACAACTGCCTCTTTGTTCCTAGGGCACCTGAATTCTCAGCACACTTTGAAATGTTTCTACACACAAGAGGGCAGCTCAGTGAAAACACCCCAGGTCATTTTAGCTGCATCAGGACATTAATAAAGGCCATGGGGGACCATAAAGCGGTTAGCTGCAGACACTGGGCCTGCTGCCTGGGGGTTGTTTTGCCTTTTCTCTCCCTTATTCCCTAGATACTGTGTCTCTGTCACTTTGCTGTTCTTCTGGGCTCCTATTCAAACCCACAGGCTCTGTCTCTATGAACAAGTACCAAATGGAGATCTACAATGTCAGCTTCATACATGAGTCAAAAGAAATGGTGATTGAATCTCTGTTCTCTTACAGAATTACAGTCACAGAGGAGTATTTTTGGCTCAAAATTCAATCCTCAACCTCTACTCCTCCACATAGCTCTTTCCTAATGAAAGATGATCTGAAAGGAAAAAAAAAAAAGCCACAACTAACTGAACCTTTACTTTGTTCATTATTTTCTGTAAACAAAAGTGTTGCTTTTCATTTCGTCCATGAATCACATAGTGTATAGGAGGAAGAGTTGGAAGAAGCTACTCACATTCAATATTTCATATCATGTTCTAAATTTCTGCTAGAATGTAGAATTCTCTCTACCAACAATGTGTTCATAGGGGTTAAGAAAAGTTCACTGCCAATGATCCAATTTTTAAGATCTAGAGAAACATTCCATACAGGAAAAATAAGGCCAAAGAGGGAAATGGGAGCTTCTTCTACCAAAAATAAGGAAAGGAGAAATCAAGCAACATGAGCATCTCAAAAGAAAAGAATTTCCAAGCAGAAAAAGTCAGCACATGCGCACACACCCCCACACATCACACATATGTCATATATGGACACAGACAAACATAGATACACATCTGGGCCAAAGTGCTGGCGCAACCATGTTCATATTCTGTGGGCTTCTTTTGTACTTTCTCTGTGATGAACCAGTAATCTCTAAGTTCTACCACAGAAGCAAGTTTCTGTAAGGATAAAACACGATTCTATAATTGCTGGTTTTTTTTAAAAGATTTATTTATTTATACATACAGAACTGGAGTACAGGCCAGAGGTACAGGGGCGGTGAGAGGCTTCACCAGAGACAGAATAGAGAGTAGAACAGGCAGATAGTTGAAGTACACTGCTAAGGGGAGCAGCAGGCAGGTCAGGAGAGATGGTCTGCCACACCATCTGGGTCACCTCCGGGGCAGGGCAGGATCGAACTCATGCTGAAGTGGCTTTAGCTTAGTGCTGTGCTTTAACCTGCTGTGCCACCAGGGAGGGCCCCAATTGCTGTTATTTTTAACATTGAAGTCTCAGACTGAGTCTCATTTGGCTTCATGCCAGACATGGAAAATTTATTTATTTAAAACATACACTTTTTGATTGACATTTACCATCCTCTCAGCCCTGAATACATTATAGGACACAAGTCTTGATGGGTGGTCCTTCTGTCAGTGAATGACACAGGCATTGGTAGAGATACTTAAAGACATTTGGTGTGAAGGAATATGACATCATATGTGGAAATATAGATAAAGCAATGATTAGTTCTGCTTGGAGAAATCAAAGACAACCCGTAACAGAGAAGCTGAGTCTAGAAGGATGAGGAGGGGCTCCCTCAGGAAGCAGGGGTGGCACCATGAGCAGAGAGAAGATGGGTAACAGGGGAAGAGATAAAGACAGGGTATGTTCAGTAGACAGCAGGAGATCCATGGGGTGGGTGTTGAGGAGGTGAGTCAGATGTTGAAAACTACTGATCACCATGCTAAGAAATTTTAACTTCAAATGTAATATAGGCAATATGGTGGTATAAAGTGTCTCTTTCCCACACCACTTTTAATGTATAGATTTGTTGAGATTTTCTTTGCTTCAAGATAACGTTGGCAGCAATGGGAAAAAGGGACAGAATATCCCTCCTGGGTCACCTATCTCCTTTTGTATTCAGTCACCACAGCATATTCAATGGATTCTCCTGGGAATAGCTTCAAAGTCCCCATACAGGGGACTCAGAATGCCCAGTGTTTCATTTCACTTGCACTTCCTGCCTAGGGTCTCAGTGGGTCTAACTCTGCAGAACCAGAACTCATGCCAAATGCAGAAACCACCTTCAGCCTGGCTTATTATGAGGGCTAGTGGCTTGAGATACTTCTGAGATCAATTTTAAAAATAATCAACCTGTATATGTTTTAAGAATGCAAGCTTACACCTCTTTAAATATGTTCCCACACCACACCCATTACCAAAGTCCATTGAGTCCCTCCCCACTTTGATCTCACTCCCACCCTCTACTATTGGTAATGTCATTATGCTGTCAAATTTCAGTGGTCTGTTTTAGTTTATTTTCATCTGTTATGAGTGAAACTACCCCATATTTGTCATTCTTCCTCTGGCTTATTTTACTTAGTATAATCCTTACCAGTTCTATCTACGCTGCGCACATAGCAAGAATTCATCTTTTTCACAACTGAATAGTGTTTGACTGTGTATATATACCACATCTCTATCCACTCATTCGTCACTGGGCTTTTAGGTTGTTTCATAATTTAAGTATTGTAAATAGTGCTTCAATGAGCATAGGCATGTATATATCCATGGAAATTAGTGTTTTTGTATTCTTCAGCTAGACATCTAAGATCCAGCAATTTCCTTCTTAGATGTCTAGCTGAAGAATACAAAAATACTATATATATATATAGTGTTATATATATATATATAACATATAACACTGTATATATATATACACATATACATGTGTACGTATGTATATGTGTATTAATTATATTTTCAGAAACCTCCATATTGTTTTCCATAAAGGCTGGACCAGCTACATTCCCTTTTCGTCACATCCTGACCAACACTCGCTGCTTCTGCTGTTTGATATGGGCCATTCTCACAGGTGCGAAATGGTGTCTCATTGTGGTTTTGATTTGCATTTCCCTATATTAAGTGATAATAATCATTCCTCACATGCCTGTTGGTCATTATTTATCTTCTTTGAAGAAATGTCTATTTAGATCTCTTCCTGCCACCCCTGCTTTTTTAATTGCTTTAAGTATTATTGCCACTAGTTATATAAGAGTATAATTTTGGGAAAACAACTTCCCATCCCCATATGTGAATATGCCTTATGCACCAACCGAACTCCAGTAGCATAACCCTGCCACCCTCCCTCCCCCCACTCCCTCTGGAAATGAGTATATTATTCATAAATTCTAAAATTATACTTATTGCTTTCTAGTTTGCCTCTTTGGTTATTTATATTCCACAAATAAGTAAGGCCATTTGGTAACTATTTTTCATTTTCTGACTTAATTTCATTTATTGTAATTACCTCAATCAACAATTTCTTCTGCATAATTTTTGAATGGTTATGTGCTTTATTTTTGTTGAATTGTATGAATTCTTGGTAGATCTTGAATATGAGTCCTTGGTCAGATGTATGATATGCAAGTAGCACTAAATTAATTAGTTAATCCTAAAGTTGAATTAAAAGGAATTTGAGGCCCTCCCTGGTGGCGCAGCGGGTTAAAGCACTGTACTGAGAATCTAAAGCCGCTTCTGCATGAGTTCGATTCCTGCCTGCCCCGGAGGTGACCACATGGCGTGGCAGACCTCTCCTGACCCGCCCGCTGCTCCCTTCAGCAGTGCACTTCATCAATCTGCCTGTTCTGTTCCTGCTCTGTCTCTGGTGAAGCCTCTCACCGCCCCTGAGCCTCTGGCCTGTACCCTGGTTCTGTATGCACAAATAAATAAATCTTAAAAAAAAAAAAAAGGAATTTGAAGGAAAATAAAGAATCTCTGATTGATTTCCTTTGTTATCAGAAGCAGCCTGGTCCTGGATATGAAAGGTGAACTTGGTCACCTCACATCAGTGTCTCCCTTGCCTCAAATATTACTGCCAGTATGTGGTTTCAAACAAGGTAATCTGGGTATGAACAAATAAGAAAATATACAGGCAGATTTAGAAATGGGATGGAAGGAAGATGAAAGGGTCTTTGTTAGAAAGAGTATGAGGGTGGTTGAGCTTTCCTGTCTGTCAGACAATATATGGGAAATTAACAAGGTCAGAATGGCTGGCAGTCCTCATGGGTAAGACGAGACATGGTCAAGCAGAAGGATGGTTTTCTCAAAGGCTGGAAGTAGGTTGAGAATTCTCACCTTTAATGTTTAACAGAGTACTCTTTGAATACTGCTTGCTCACTTCACGTGGCTTTTGAGAACTGAGCTCAGTTATTAATGGAAGAAAGATTTAATCAAGAAAGTCTTAACCTTTCAGAAAACTAGGTTCACTATATTTTTTGTACAT
>NW_004567147.1:1383576-1396045 GCF_000260355.1 Condylura cristata | reverse complement strand
AGGGGAAGAGGGCTCAGTGCTGCTTCATCTGTTTTTCTGTGGCTGGCATGCTTCTTTCAAGAAAAGTTTCATAAGGGTAATTGCTGAGGTCCTTGGGTTCCTGAGGTATCACTGGGATTCTATCAGCAGTAAGGAATCAAACAGTTGATTGCTGGTGCTCAGAGTGCAAGTCCGGCTTCATGTGTTTCTAAATCATAGATGACAATTTCAAGCCAGGTCTCTTTCCTTATATTTAGAAAAAAGGCAATTTAGAAAAAAGCCAGCTTGCTTTCTAAGTATTGTCCGGCCATGGGTCTCCAGTTTATCCAAACTTGGTGACAACTTTGTGGGTGTTTTTTAAAAATATTTATTTATGTATGCATACAGAACTGGGGTACAGGCCAAAGGTGCAGGGGTGGTGAGAGGATTCACCAGAGACAGAGCAGGGAGCAGAACAGGCCGGCTGACGAAGTACATTGCTGAGGGGAGCAGCGGACCAGACAGGACAGGTCTTGTGTGCCATGTGGGTCAGCTCCTCGCTGGGGATAGAACTTGCACTGAAGCAACTGCAGCTTTCATAGTGCTGCACTTTAACCCGTTGCACCACCAGGGAAGGCCCAACACTGTGCTTTAGAATGCCAAACTCTTGGCTGCTCTGTGACCTCCACTAGCCACCCTCTCTAGGGAAGCTGGACTTGCAAACCAGATGCCTTCCTTACCCACCAAGCAATAGGGCCTGAATTTTTCTCCTGTTAGGGTATCTGACTTGTTATTTCCATAATTAGCTTTAATTACTCTCCTGGTTCTCCTCCTCCCTTTCCAAGCAACACACTATTTTCATTCTTTGTGGGGGTGGCAGACCTCCAAGCATTTGGCAACTCTCCCTTTGACTGAAGTCCTGGAGAAGAATTTCAGACGGTCAGCTGAGGGCATCTTGGACAGCATGAAAAATGAGGCTTAGATGATGAGGAGAGGGTTGGGAAAGAGAAGAGTGGGGATAAAACATATTTTCAGTGGGGTACACACTAAAAGAACACTTACCTCAAATCCCATTTACAGAGGAGAATGTTGAAATCTAATGAGGTGAAGCAACTCACCCAAAGTTGCCTTTGTGGGGTCTTGGAAAAGGCCATTGTCAAAGTCAAGAAGTGGGGTTAAAACTTAGACCTAGGTGAACTTCTTGTACTTTCCCAAGCTAGGTTCATATTCTTTTGAACCTCCAATCTATGCCTTAACATTGACGGCATTTACCCAGCTAGGCCTCATTTGTAGATTCAGCCACATCTTCCTGTTGTTCCACTGTTCATCTCTGTCTATTACTCAGAGCTCTCTGGGGCCCTGGGGCCCAGACCCAAAGAGAGGGACATTCCCTCACATGGAGAAGGGGATTCACCATGGACTCCCCTCCCACATTCCAACTCTCATTCACTCACTTGTGAATTTCATTTTACTGGTATACACAAGCACCATTTCTATCTGCTGCCCAGATTACAGACTACAGGGCCCCAAACTGGGGGTCCACAGTAGCAAGAAGGAAAGACGGAAGGCGGAGGACAGTGGACAGAGAGGGCCTAGGATAGGAAAGCAAAGGGTTTTTTTTTTTTTGTCACACAGGCTTAGTTGAAACTGAAGTTTCAATACTGGGAAGTAAAAAGACAGAAGACAGTGAGACTCTGTGAGAGATTTTGCTGGAAAAGACAAAGGTTAGTTGAGGACTGTAAATTCAGAAAGGTCATGTTAGAAAGCACGACTCCTTTACGGAATTTTATACTAAAGGAAGAGAAGAAATAAACTGTCTTGTCTGCTGGGAACAAACAGTCTTGATGAGGGAAGTTGGGCTGCATGGAGCCCAGAAAGACAGGGCGTCAGCAACAAGACACACTGCCCAGAGCAGTACAAGCCTGGGAAGGGGTGTGAAATTCCTCAGCAGCATGACAGCCACCCTTCTCCAGACATCACAGGACTGTCCAGAATGGAAGCAAGAATAACCTGCAACAGTGTGCTTTAAATTTATTAGACCTGGAATGAGTTCTATAAATGTAAATGCTGGAAGACCCTATTTTCTCTCAGAAGAAATACAATCACTTCAATGGTAGTTACTTAAATTTCTGATCTTGTGTCCCCTTGGCTATGATGGAACTCCCAGCCTCTGAGGAGTTCTGAACTCCCTGGAGAGTCTTTCATCTGGCTCAAGTTCTCGAGTTCCGGTTCTGCTCTGCTCCAGTGTTGTCTAAGCAGTGTGAGGAGAATGAGAAATGGAGTAAAAGCAAGGCCGGGATGGGCAGGGGGCCAGGCCCAGCAGGCCCCTCTTAGCCATCTCCAGCTCCCAGTGGGTCAGATGTCTGCACGCCTGGACTTGCCCTTCTTCAGGGTCACGTCTTAGCTCAGATCTATTTTGCTCCTCTGTGAACAGGCATCTGGCAAAACCCTCTCACCTCACTCAGCCGATTCCTCTTAAACTCAAGCTCAGCTCCAAGATAAACAGACACATGGGAATGAGGAAAAACACTTGCACACAGCTATCACAGAGAAACTTAGATTACTTTATGGAGGGAGACAGAGGAGGCATTTTCTTTATCTCTCCAAAATTTTTCTTGACTTTAATCATTCATTGAATGCGAATATCTAATAACAAACATTATTTGGGAAATTTCTAAGAAAAATGAAGCTTCCTGTAGGCTTCATTCATCCATTCCAATCTTCAAAAATTGGTTTTCACCTTGGTGCCGGATGATATTTAATGCTGAGACCAAAGGTGACTTTCTAGTGTCAATATATCACTTATTAAGGAAGGGAAGAGGAAAACAACAAAGACATTAGTTAACTATATTAAGTAGAAACCCATCCCTGGTACTAAAATATGATTACAGAAGATTTCTTAGTATTAGTTAATGATTAGCATTTCAGATTGAAACATAATCCCACAAGTCTCCAATGCAACCAAAGAACCCCTTGGGGCACACTGATAATGAGGTTCACGCTGCACAAAGTGTAATTAATTTTCCTCTTGTCTGTTCAGAAACATGAGCTGTCTCAAAAAGGGCGTCCTACAAAGTGACCACCACGTGATAAGGCTGCTCACTCAATTCTAACCGTGTTGTCAATTCTCAGTTTATTTGTTGCAACTGTGTTTTTAGGAATTTTGCTTATAACTAGTTCATCAACCACATGGAAAAGTCACCCATTTTCTATAGCCTGACTCAGAACTCATATTAAACAGGTGAGATGTTTAGATGAGATGTTGGAATGTTTCTGGGGATCAGAACACCCAAGATGCTAAGCATCATGGGAAACACTGAGTAATTCCAACATACCCTGCTCCATGTTATGGCCAGTGAGGTCTTTTTCTCTACATAGATGGGCTGCCACCATTAGGGTTCAAGGACAGAGTCTCCCTGGTAGCTCAAGGGGATAAGTCTCAACACTATGAAACTGCCACAGCCCCTGAAGCATGCTCAATCGTCCACCAGGGAGCTAACCCAGATGGTGGGTTAGTCCTGTCTTGCTCACTGCTCCCCTCAGCAGTATATTTCAGTCAATCTGCCTGTTCTGCTCCCCACTCTGTCTCTGGTGTATCCTCTCAGCTCCCAACCCCAACCTTTGGCCTACACCTCAGCTCTTGTATACTTAAGTAAATAAATCTTTAAAAACATTATTTTATGATTCAAGGACAGAGGGTTTGTTATTTTGTGTGCTTTTTGTCCCTTCTCATCTACATGTTTAACAAAGACGCAGGGCTAGGTTTAAACAAAAAGTTTTCTCACCAGCAAAGCTGACACTCATGTATGTGACACCCAGGAAAAGGGATGCCAAAGGTAGACAGATTCAAAGTCAAACATTTCACACTCAGACCAAAGGCCTCTGGTCAGGAAAGGCTTCAGGCCAGAAGTCTTGGTGGCCTTACTCAAGATCAAGGGTCTTGGGTATCTGCTAGTGACGACAAAACCAGCTTGTGCTGGAACTGCCCACTGGGCAACAGAGACACCCCTCCACCCTTCCTGCTTCACTCCTGCTGAGCTTGTTGAGCCTGGCACCCTTGAATTGAGCTGGGCCTGTGGAAGCCCTCCTGGGTACCCCATCCACCAGGGCACTCGGGAATCCACGTTCTCCAGGCAGGAACTCCCAAGGACTAGCAGGGTATGATGACTCCAATGTTTTCTCTAAAAGAAAAGGGATTTCACAAGCTACTCACCCCTAGGATGGAGTCAGGGATGACAGAATGGAAAAGAGGGTGAGCTTTGTCCAAACAATCAAGATCTGCTGTGATATCTCAGTTCTCCCAGAACTTCACAAAGGAAAACTCCCCCATTCAAGTTGCACACATTCTTATAAGAAAACAGTGGCCTATAGGTGACATCATTCTGTAACTGGCTGATCGTTATACTCCCTGGAAATTACTGAAATTGGTGAACCAACGAGAAAATCATATATAACTCAGAAATTTCCTAGGTAGCCTTCTCTCTCACTATTCTCTCCCTTGGGCATGTTTGTAATTTTGATTAGAAATTAGATCAAATAAAATGATAAATATTGACTACTGACTACTATTATGCTAAAGCTTGCAATATATAGAACGCTGTGCCTAAAGTCACTGGCCTCATTTAATCCCCATGAAAATGCTAAAGAATAGGGCTTATCCCAGCTTTACAAAAATAGAAATAATGTGTGTAGGCAGCACCCAAAATGGAGTAACAAACCCGCAACATGATGGAGTCACAGATGAAACTAATGTATATTGTCACAGGTGATGAGTCCGATCCCCGGTGAGTCCTTTTTCTCTATGGTGTCATTGAAACACGATCATGTTACATGAACAAAAAATTCACAATTGTGCAGGTACAGAGTGCACAGTCAGTCATAATCAGATAACTGCAGAAACCAGGTTAAGCTGACACTTTCTGAAGCCAGCGGCAACCAGTTTGACAGCAAGGTAACCAAGTATGGCTGACAGTCCAGGAGGAGAGTAGCCACACAGCCTCCACTTAAACTCCAGTCCCTCTGACCTCCACCGTCTCACTTTCCAGTCCAGCCTCCCAATGCTGGTTCAGCTGTGCCTAGGCAGCCTCAGACAGATCCTCAGGCATCAGGAAGCTGTAAGAAACAGAGAAAGTGGTATTTATAGTCTGTTCTAGTATCTTCTAGCATTATAGGTGCTTAACAAATACTTGCTCAGTTACTGATTATTTGTCAGAAACTCTCATTGAGCAGACCCACAGAGTGGGGACAGGCCAGTGAATGAAAGCAAAGCAAGCCATCTTTATGTGTTTCTGACTTGGATTTCCTCAGAGGGACACAGAGCTGGGATGCCAAGCAGTTTCACCCGCAGTTGGGCCTACCAGCAATAACAAAGTCAGTGCACGGAGGTTTCTATGTTGGTGATCAGAGGATTTTCCAGTCCAGGCCTGATTTCAAGCAGGCAGGGCAGAAGGCAGCTTCTGCCAGGGCTGAAGACTTTGGGCATTTGAAGCTGTGACTCGCAAGGGAAGAAGTCACTGAGCATTGACCTAGGCACTCTGGAGCAGGCTGCCACCTCCTCTCCCCTTGGGCCCTAACCTTGGTGTTCAGTGTCTCATGCCTTTCTTTACACATCTCTCTAAGGCATTACTTGGGAGCTAAGGTGAACTACTTACATTTATACTCAAACAAGCAAAACTCTCATAAACACAGCTCTGCTGGGAAGATAATAGATGAAGACAGGTGACTGGCATATCTGCCTGGTTTTCCTAGGAATCACACAGTGGCAGTGATTACTCAAAGAGTAGCTATTCAAAAGGCTGGTGCTGCCTCACATTCTGAAAGGACTGTACAGGAAGCCCCTGTTACCTCACCAGAGAGATGCTGGAGCATATCAACAAACTTCAAAAAAAAAAATGAAGAACATTGGACATACAAAATGAATTCATTTCAGGCATACAACACAGTCACTGTGAATGAGTATAACAATACAATCTCTAATATATTTTCTTAGCAAATTTCAAATTAGCAAATCACAATGAGCATAAGTGCATGCAGTATTATATTTCCTTGGCTTATGTATTGTGTAACTGGAAGCTTGTACTTTTTTTAAAGATATATTTTATTTATCGATGCATACAAGAACTGAGGGAAAGCCTAAGGTGTGGGGTGAGAGGACTCACCAGAGACTGAGTGGGGAGCAAAACAGGTGGATGGACTGAAATACACTGCTGAGGAGAGCAGCAGTTGAGACAGGAGAGGTCTGCTGTGCCATGTGGGTCACCTTCCTGGCTGGGGGACAAACTCGCGCTGCAGTGGCTGCCGATAACTTTTTAGCACTGAGACTTAACCCCTTGCACCACCAGGAAGGTTTGAAATTCCCATTTCTTAAAGCCATCACTAGTTAATATATTTTTCTGATGCTTGTTGCTAAATATATCCCTAACTTATACAAAAGGAATAAGTAACCTGGTTTTCTCTTATCCTGTCATAGTGTAATAACATAATGGAATAAGTGTAAGCACAATGATTCTATGTTCTCTAAGCTACAATTTTGTTCCACATACAACTGCCCCTGGCTTTCCTCCCAATTAAGTTCCTCTGAAGATAAAATAACATATGTAAGGACACTTGAAAACTGTGTGTGCTTTATTAACTGTATCAGGCACCATGCCAAGAGTCTCATCTAAGGGGATGTTAGCATCAGTCACCAGAAGATCGAACTTTACAAGTTTTCTTAGAACCGCTGCAGAGAGAATAAAGGCTCAACTAACAAGACCTATGGAGACTAGGAATACATATTAGAGTGGGCATCAGAGGGCCTCCCATTTACCTGCCAGAAGCAGCACAAGCCCATGCATGACCAGTTTTCAAGCACAGCCCTGGGATCATTTCCAGATTACCACAAATTGAGTACTTCATGCAGAAAGAAGTTAGTTTCTCTCTCAGTTGTGGAGGCCACATGTCTGAAATCTAGAAGTCCAGGAGGGTGTGTTATTTCTGAAAGTCTGAAGGAAAACTTAGCACGCCTCTTACTCCCTCTTACTCCCAGTGGTGCCTGGCTATCCCCTGTGTCCTCAGTTGGTTACCCCATCATTGCAATACCTCCCACCTTCTGTCTCTTAATGATACTCGTTGGATTAGGAACCACTCTTATTCAGGGTGATTTCAATGTGAGGTCCTTACCTTAATCACATTTGCAAAGACACGTATTCCATGGGGTTCCATGTCTTTTGGGGACCAGAATATGAACCCTAATGGTTTGCAGTTCATCTACAAAACGAAGAGTTTGCCTTTCCCTTGGGAGCCCAGATGGCCCGTGGTTATTGAGAGGTCCTTAGTGCTGAGCAGCAAGATGGGGACCTGGCTTGTGCAGGGTAGTCCTGGTGAGAAACGCAGCAGCAAAGCAACAGCTGCAGGGACAGAGACCAGCATTCCTCATGCAACACCCCTTAACTTTCATAACAGACACTGCAGGACATAGCAAGTACCTTCAATCCTTCTGCTGGCATCCTCCCCCTCCCCCGACCCCATCCACAGGGACCTGGAAGTCACATCATTCTCCCTTTGGTCTAACATGGGGAACTTTTTCTAGGGTTAATCCTGAAGTAACCTTAGTCACAGCTTCTCCCCATTTTTGTGCCCACAATAATCATTTCTTGTTCTCTCTTTACAATCACTCTCCTCTTTGCACTTACTGAGTCCACCACCAGCCTTAGGTCATCAAGCATCTCCTCACTTGGTTTCTGAACCCTGATCTGTCATCTCACGGAGCTTTCTAAGATGCCCTGGGGCCTCCATCTTGGGCTTACCAGGCTTCTGAATTCAACCCTTCCCCACCGTCTTCTCTTGCTGAGAGATGGTGTTTTAGATAATAGAGAGACAAAAATGTGTAGCAAAAGCTGTGAGAAGGGAGTGACCACCTCAGGAATGGGGAAAATAGAATTTGACTGAATAAGGAAAATATTTTCTGGGAGTCCTTGGCTATCTTCTCACACTCCCTCACTGCCTCACCCGATCACATGGATGTACCCAGAGCCGGGAGCTTCCTTCTCAGGTAGGCGCCTGTTATCCATAGTCCATAGACAGACGTCTCCACCGGGGCCTCACAGCACGTCAGCACCATCAGTAGACAAAGCCATGAGCACCTTCGTGTGGTAGGTCACCAGCCTCCCAAATAAAAGTCTAAGTGTCGCCATGGACAACTTCCTGTTATCTTCTCAATCAAGCAAGCCAGTCACAGAATAAATAGTTAAACGGAAGGAGAGGAGTTCAGGTGTTGGATCCTCAAATGCGAAGCTTTTAGTACGGAGGCTCAATTGATGCAGGTAGTAAAGCCAATTCAGCTGTTGCCTGCCTCACACTCCTGTTTTTCCCTGTTAACAGAATTGCACTTTTTTCTTGAGGAAAGTAAATAATTTACAAGTATCAGATGTCCTAACCTTCCACATGGCTAGGAGTGGACATGTGACAAAGAAGACTTACTAAAAGAAAAATCCTTTGCTGTGTGTCCTTCATCCAGCTCACCCTAGAAGGCAGCTGTTGTGGGGTCATGAGCTGGGCCCTCAAGAAGGTAACAGAAAGATGGATAGAGCCACATCCCTGCTGCCCCTAGGCCTATGAGGCCGTCCTGCCGGAGCAGTGTTTTCTGTTATTCCTGTTCCTGATATAGGCCACTATTTTAACATCAATATTCCTTCTTATATCTATATTTATTTTCAAATCCCTCTGGGATCTTTCATAAGCACAAGATAAAGCCATGGATACTGTGCTATACCAGAGCCCCCTCCCCTTGTAAGAATGAAGACCACACTGCCCCATGCTGTCAGCTCCCCTCTGGATTTAGTGATCCCAGAAGTCACTCTCACTCCTAGTCAGCCCACATCCTATAGGTGGCCCAAGGGTATAAACACCTGACCCTCTGATTCAGGACACTCTGAAGGGCTCTCCCTGCTTTCAAGCTTGTCCCACCCATGGGGTCATCTGAAACTTTGTGGTGACCCAACATTTCCTCAGCCCCCACAGGTGTTGATCCTGCTATACTCCCCAGTCACACCCTGCAGGCAAATCTCCATCTCAAAGACTGCTTCCAAGAAGCCACCCACAAAGAGGAATCTTACAAAATGTAAGAGAAATCTCTGTGCTAAGACAGTGGAGTGTGCACATGAAGGAGGAAATGAGGAAATGGGTCCAGGTAGTCATTCCTAATTAAATGAGGAATAATCAACGGGAATCAGGGTGCCCCCCCGCTCAATTGAAAATGGAATGTTCAGGACACTGACACACTGACAGGTGTCTTCAGGAAGACAGGCTTGGTAACACAGGGAACTCATGGGGTCACAGCAACTTAGGGGACCCCACAGACCCCAACCCATCAGACACAACACAGGGACGCCCAATGGTCAAACACCCCCACTCTTTGTCCACTGTGACCATATAAACTCCTGTTTTTCGACCCCCCAGCAACAACCTACCCAGGACCTCTCTCTGAGAGTTTTCCTGTCCTTCCTCTTACCTATCAATAAATTTCATGCTTTGCTGCCAAACTATGGTCTCAATATTGAATTCTTCCCTCACCAAGACAAAGAACCAAGTGAGACCCAGAACCCCCGGGTTCTAGGGGTTCTGAAAATAACCTTCATCATGAAGGTATTTTTCAGTTTTACAAGGAAATGATTTTTTCCCTTTATGTAATCAACTCATAAAATAATTTTGTAAAACAGCATTAACACCAATTCACATCCCACCCTGGCCTCACAGAAAGGACCCAAATAAACTTACCAGTCTGTCACGAGTTCTTTTAAATTTTTGCACTTGGCTTAAACATTAACAACCTATTGTGCGATTTTTATGGACTTTTAAACACCCTTGCCAACCTTCCTGGAAAAGACCCGCTTTTGTCAGCAATCCAGGCATGAACATTAGAATTTGAAAACAATTAAGTTCTAGGAAGCACACAGGACTTTTTATTCTTCCAGGGGAGAATAGCTCCCAGGTATATACACTCTCCCCAAGCATGTCTGCCCCCCCCCTTTCTGCAATCATTATGTGAAGTCATGACCAGGTGCATTCCATTTAGGGCTGGCATCCTCATGTATAATTTAGATAAAATAACTTTGTGCCAATATTTGTTGGGCTGTGGAACCAGTAGTTTGAATTTCACAC
Organism: Condylura cristata; assembly: GCF_000260355.1. Lineage (NCBI taxonomy): Eukaryota > Metazoa > Chordata > Mammalia > Eulipotyphla > Talpidae > Condylura > Condylura cristata. The sequence continues at coordinate 1,385,947 of NW_004567147.1, read as the reverse complement.
TGTCCAGTGGGCTCAGGACTCTAGGAAGACATAGGAAAGGATTATAAAGGTAATTAGGAACTCTACAAAAAACTGTGAACTCAGGAAAAAAAAACAAGAAAAACAAGCATGCTTTATAGAGTTCAGAACAACTACTTGAGTATAGAAACTACACTCAGAAGAACATGAGTTATGTGCAGGGAAATTCCTGAGAGTGGAGTCCTGAGAGTCTCTGAGTGTCCGTTTGGACTACTGGGGTACAGAAGACATTCTACAAGGAGGATGTTGGTCTCTGAATCCAGTTCAGAAGAGTTCTCAGACAGTGATTTACTGTCATGCCAAATAGAACTAAAAACAATTGTAAATGTTGGGCCTTCAAGTCAATCTTGAGATGCTTTTCTTATGCTGAGCAGAAACTTGACTGACAGGACAAAATGGACAAGTGGCATTTCAGGGATGGGAGAAAAGTGCTCTAGAGCCCCCCAGAAGGAGAAAGCCCTTGAGACCCCACGCGGAGGTGGGAGGAATTCCTCCAGGGTCCCCTGGCTGCAGAGAGGGCTAGAAGTCCAAGCACCATGCCTACTAGAAACCAATGGTTCTCTCCTCTCACACAACACCACACTGCACTGGATCACTTTATCTGCATAAGCAAAGAGCCTAATCTGCAATTAGCCCAAGACAGTCTGTAACAGGGCGGTGCCCAGGAAAAGGGGGTTTCCGGCCTAATCCAAAGGAAGGTGGAGCTGAGAAGGGAGGAGAAAAAGTTGGAGAGGAGACTGGAAAAGAAAGAAAGAAGGATGGAGAGCCAGAAGGTGACCTGGAGGGAGCATGTAGAACAGAGAGAGACTTGTGTAAAAACGACTTGGTTTTGGTCCTGGATTGGGTGAAACTGCCGTGGGTGAGAGAACCGGCAGGAGATTAACAGTGGCAGGGTTTTGTTTTTTTTTTTTTTAAGATTTTTTTTTTTTACATATATGCATACTAGAACTGAGGTGCAGGCCAGAGGTGTGGAGGTGTGTATGGGGGCGAGGGGGGGATCACCAGAGATAGAGTGGGGAGCAGAAAAGACTCGCAAAGTACACTGCTGAGGGGAGCAGTGTGCTGGTCTTGTGTGTTCTGTTGCGCCATGTGGGTCAGCTCCCTAGCCTGAGATCAAACTCCTGCTGCAGTGGCTTCAGAGAACTTCATAATGTGGTGCTGTAACCCACTGTGCCACCAGGGAGAGCCCTAAAGTAGTATTTCAGGTAAAGTGTGTTGTAGGGTAAATGGAAGTGTCCAGGGTTTCCCGCCCTCCTGCCATTAACATCAATGATTCACACCTGTGGTCTTACTCGCGGGACCGATGGCGGCACCTGGAGTGTGGTGTGGGTGAACGTGAGTGGGTGCACCTGAGTTTGGAGGCTGAGCATATAAGGGGGGACAGCAGAGGATGGGGTTGGCAGAGTGCAGTAGAGACCAGCAGAGAGACCACGAGAGAAGGCCAGAGAGCCCAGGAAGAGCAAAGGTTCACCGGGGGCTGGGAGGCCTGGCAGCCTCCCAGGATGCTGGCTCCCCTGCCTGTCCTGCACCTGCTTGCCTCACGACAAATGGTGTAGAAAGATCATTGAAAGCCTAAAAAAAAAAACACTGAAGGCTCCAGGACTCTCGTTACTCAGAGATCTATAGTCTGCCCGGATCTATAGAGAATCTGTGCTGTGTGCCTTGATCGCTAATTGAATTTGATAAATATCTTTAAAAGAATAAGTGAGTACACTGACTGAGAAAAGATAGGAAGACACAGCGAGAAGACCTAGCCTTCAGAAAACAAAGAGAAAGGCCTCTGCCTGCATGCTAACACTCTGACCTTGAACTTCTCGCATCCAGAAAGCTGAGATAAGAAATTCCTGTTTTTTGAAATGCCCAGTCTTGGTTCTTTGCCATGGCAGTCATAACAGACTAATACCTTATCTACTAAGACCAAATTCTTAAGGGACCCCAAAGCGTACTCATGATGAAGGAACTGTGTCTGTCTCATTTACTCTGCAACCCCCCACCCGCACCCCCACCCCTTACAGGATATTCAACAGTGTTTGTAGAAGGACTCAGAATAAATGTATCTGGGATTGAAATTTTCTGGGTGAGGGGGAGGGAGGAGAGGGCTCAAAACAGGGAAGGAAATGTGTGCTTACACGAGGGACTATGGTGATTGTGCACGGGTGAATTTGTGGTGGGAATTTTACAGGAACTACACCTGAGAGGAGCAAGCAAATATTGTGCAAAAGGAAGAATTATGTAAAATATATTTAAAATTACAGGGCCCTCCCTGGTGGCACAGCGGGTTAAAACACCACACTATGCAGCTCTCCAAAGCTACTGCAGCACGAGTTCAATCCTTGGGAGGTAACCCACATGG
>NW_004567147.1:1375010-1382911 GCF_000260355.1 Condylura cristata | reverse complement strand
TAACTCCTATACTGCCCCAGGAGCTGCCACTACAACATCCATGCTTAGGAAAGCTGTTATTGCCAAGAATGTTCCCCTTACATACTCAGTGCTCCCGTTTTCTTCTTCTCCATGCTATTCCCAGGTGCCAAGGGTTCAGGCGTAAGCCCTTAGAGTTAGACTTGATTCTTTCTTAAGCTTAAATCCTCAAGTTCCATCGTTAACAAAATTCTTGCCATCTTTTCTTTCACACACTTTTCCTATTGCTCTCTCTTCAACCCCACCATGAGTAGCCAAGATTTCATGATATAGGGATCCCCCTGCCTCTCCCCATTCTCCTCCAATACACAGTATATTCTACTATCAGACTCACATTGGTAAGCCTCAAAAGCTCTTTCTCATGTTTCTGGAACAAAAGCAAAGGTTATTCTTTGTTGTTTTATGCCTGGAAACAATGACTAAGAACCTTATCAGAGGGAGCTTGAGAGCCTAATAGAATTGCTGGAAATATCTACCATAATCTCCAGCCATTGCCATGAGTCTTCAGACAACCATTTCAGCTGCTACTATATATAATGCACACAACCAGAGCCACCTTGGGAGGCTGCACGGAAGAACCTTGTTTCTACAACATACCGGAGCATATATGTAAACTGTTAATTACACGATCCTCCGAGTTTATTTTGGGAAGGATTATTATGAGAGGGTGGGCCTGGGGGTGGGAGGTGATGCGTGGGGGCCAGAAGGACAAAAGGAAAGGACACAGCTCCTGAGAACACAGAGCAACTGCCAAGTACTAGACTTCTAACCTTCACCCTGCACGGTTCAGTGGCTTGTGGGCTGGAAGAAAGAAAGTGACATCTGTGATTTAGCCCATCTGAGATGCTTGACCTCCCCAGCTTCATGCTTCAACAGGCTCAGTGTGGGGCTGAGGCCAGCAGGAAGTGCAGACCAAGGGAATGTTGACAGAAGAAACATTCATATGTTCTCTGGATGCTCATTACAAAGAGCCTCTCCTCCTACAGGCTGTTTTGCGGTTGGTTTTCTGCTTATGCAAATTTTTTTAGCAAATGAATCTGCTTGGTTTGATTAGGCATGGGAAACTGGCTTTCTGAGCAACACTGGCACAATAAGGCACCTTTTTCCCCTAAGCCCTGCATTTTCCCCGCAGACCGTGTTCAGGCACGTGCCTGAGATGCCCACTGGTGGAAGCTGACCCAGCGTAGGGTCTCCACGTGTGAGATGCAAAGGTGGCTTGGAATTAATAAGGGGCTGCTGAAAACCAGGGGTTTTTGTTGTTGTTGTTGTTGTTATTGTTAATCCTTACATTTCTAGACAGAGAGACAAGCTGTCCCTGACATGCCCACCGAAATTCCCGCATCCTGGATTTTACTACTTCATTCTGCCTCGTGCAGACCCCATGCGAGGGGAAGTGTGGAATTCCCTGGCTCTGGGGATCACCACTACCTGTGAATCTAAAGTGTTGAAACTTTGGGGCAAAGCACGGTAAAGATGTAGTTTGCAGCAAAGATACAGGACCCTTCTTATTCAGGGTCAAATCCATTTTCTCAACTGGTCAATGAAAAAAATATGTTGGCTGGTTTTGGCAACTCTTTCAAGGCTATGATTTTGAAATGCTGCTCTTGTAAGCACTATTAAACTATTAATGCTAGCAAATGATAACATTTGTCTAGTGAATCCCTTATTTTAAGTGACTATGATAACACTCATACAAAATGTATGTGTTGGTGAAGTGGTATGTATGTGGGTCTTTCACCCACAAAGAAGAAAGCCCTGATTTGCAGTGTTTGCAGATTTCATGGTATAAATACCCCATCGTGGCTGATTTCAAGCTATGAACCTGACATTACTGAGCCACTGAGTGGGTACTTGGGATGACACATTCCACTGAATCTCCACAGTCCACGCAACATATCACCCGTTGGACAGAACCCCAAAAACATCAAGAATGGCTGAAGTCAGCTTAAGTTTGCATATCGTGGTTTTGTTTTCAATTTTGCCCTTAAAAACATAAAAAGTTGTAATGGATGGAGCTAGCCTGACTTAGACAGACACGTATTTTGAAGCACAATGTCCATGTAATGGGAGAATAAAAGGCGAAAATACGGAAACCCGAACGAGGTCTAGTCATCTGGCTCTTCTCCTGAAGGTCAGAGATTAATGGAATTAGCCAGGCTTGAAGTTCTCCTCACTTAAAGCCACTTGACCTCTTAACTATGAGAGTAGATGCTGTCTTAAAGCTCCATTTCCAACAAACTCTTTTGAGCTAAGTGCCAGGAACTCAGCTCAACCCACAACCCATGACGGGTATTCAATAAATATTAATCAAATATGAATGTATCCTATAAAAGGGTCTTGAGTTCCAACCAGGGTCTTATACTCTGATGTTTGTCCTATACTAATTCAAGAAGATCAACAGATCAGCAGTCTGAGTTCAGCCATTATTAGGAAAGTAATGAGTGATGTTCCAGAAAGCAAGGTAAACACTTCTCTCATGATGCCTGGGTTCATTCTGCTGATGCTCTAGGGTTAGACCAAGTTTACCCACAGTGGAGGGTTTCTGGGAAGTTTATAAATATACTTACTTCAGGGAAGTTATCAGAAACCACATGCAGAAACATCATCTCTACTAAGCAATGGTCCCTGTGTCTTACCTAGCCTGGAAAGAGCCCGCTATATTTGTACAATTCAGTTTTCTCAACTTTTTTTTTTAAAGATTTATTTATTTGTGCATACAGAACTGGCGTACAGGCCAGAGGCTCAGGGGCGGTGAGAGGCTTCACCAGAGACAGAGTGGGGAGCAGAACAGGCAGATCGACGAAGTACACTACTGAGGGGAGCAGCGGGCGGGTCAGGAGAGATCTGCCTCACCATGTGGTCTCCTCTGGGGCAGGCAGCAGACGGGAATCAAACTCATGCGGAAGTGGCTTCAGATACTCAGTGCTGTGCTTTAACCCGCTGCGCCACCAGGGAGGGCCGGTTTTCCCAACTTTTAAACAAATACAACAAGGCCTATTTTGCTGGCTGGTTGTTCAGGTTAAATGAGATCATACATGTAGACTTCCTAGCACTGTGCCTGAAACATAATAGACATTCAGCAAATATAGATTCTGTGAGGATTCACACATGCTTTAAAGCTGCCTCCCCCTTTTGATACCTTCTCACTTCTTATATTGATTCCATTTTAGTCAAACCTCATTGCTAAGATCTATCAAAAATACAGTTCTGCCTCCTTCTCTGAGACATTTGAGAATAGTTACTGATGTGCTTTCAAGCAATAGGCAATAAAGTGAAATTCCACCTGAATTGATAGAACAGGCAAAAGGGTCACAATGTTAATATTTTTCCTTTTTATGCTGTGATGGACAGAATAAGGTCTCCAAAGATGTCTGATTCCCAGAGCCTATGATGATGGTACCGTGCATGGCAAAAGGGATTTTGCAGATGTGACTAGGGATCTTTACAAAAGCATACTATCTGGTGGGTCCAATGTCACCATGCGGGTCCTTACAGAAGAGTGTGGAGCGAGAGGATGTGCTCCTGGAAGTAGGCTTGGATTGCTGCAGCCAAGAGCCAGGAATGCTGATTGTCTCAAAATCTTAAAAGAAAAATAAAGATGTGAGCAATGGATTGTTCCATGGAGACTGTAGAAGGAACCAGTCCTGCTGACACTTTGACTTTAGCCCATGGGGCAAATCTTCAACTTCTGACCTCCAGAACTATAATATAACAAATTGCTGTCTCAAGCCACTAAGTCTGTGGTAATTTCTTCAGCAGCAACAGGAAACTAAAACATAAGACAAACATAAGATGTCGGTCATGAGTCCCAGAAGGGAAGGGGTCTTTTCTCTCTAAGCCTCACACATGAAAAGAAAAGATAGGCTCCTTGTCTATGACTGTCAATTCCTTAGATGAGATTTCTTCAGGGAAGGAAAATAGTCACAAATGAGAAACCCCAAACCTTACCACACCACAGTTGTCATTGGAGAATCTTCTTTTTTAATTTATATATTTTTTACATCATTCTTCATTTTCATACAATGTCTGCTTTGTCATCTTGCGTATGGTCCTCAAGAAGCTCCCACCAGCAATTCATCCATGCGCCATCACCGTGGTTCCTTGTGCTCTTCTCTCCCCTATTTTGATCGAATTTCCTCCTCAACACCACCCCCTAAGAATGTCTCCGATTTAAAGTTGCCTGTTGATTTTGGTTTTTACTTTGTAATAATTACTCCCTCTCCCATCTCTTATTTGGGTCCCTGACATAAAGAAAAGTAAGCAGGTAGAGGTAAAGTATGTAAGTTGTAAACAATTAGGTTGATTATCATAGATTGCATTAATACATTGATGTGTTGGACTATTGGTTTATACGTTCCATTAACTTACACATATATGTGTTTATATATGAATGTATTTGCATATTATCTGAGGTGTATATTCACATGTATGTGCATATGTATTTGGTTTTGTGTGTGTGTGTATATATATAATTTAGAGCATTTAGAGCAAACACAGTATATATGTGGCCCAAAGATGAAAAGTAAAGTGTTTTTCAAATAGGTATAGAGAGGAATTAGAAAATGATGACTCGAACAGAATTATGGTTTAGGCTTCTAAAAGGAATGAAAATTCCAGCTCAGAACACATTAAGGATGTTTTCAAGTTTGGAAACTCTTTGTTAAGAACAACCCCTCCTCACAGCAGTACCGGAACCCTTTCCTGACCTCAGTGGGGCCGTAGCCCAAGTCTCCAGTCACAGTTGGCTCTACTTCCGTGTGTGAGCTGCAATTGTAAACTCCAGAAGGACGCAGGTCATTTAAGAATGTTCCTTGTGTTCCGTCAAGTTGGCAGAGAGACTGAAGAATGCTGAAGGGAAAGCAGAGGTTGCTGGCCATCTGGCTGACACCCTGGCCTCCATTTGGTTCATGTTGTCCCACTTTGCAAAAGGCCCCTTTCTCTCTTCTCTTTAAGCGAATGCTGTTCAAACAGTGCTGCTGATTAACTTAAAAGGGAAAGCCTTCGTTAAGCTCCATGGGAAGTTTTTAATATGCTGTTTCAGAAAGCATATGAAAAAAATCATCAAGGATGATTCTCTGAGAATGTGGATATGGGTAGGTTCGTTGCCTCTAGGGTGCAGCTGAGAGTCTGCATTTCTAACTAGCTCAAGAGGATGCTGATGCCTTTGGCTTGTGGGCCAAGTGGCTACAAAGGCCCAGGCCTTTCTTAGACAACATCATCATGGCATTCCGCAGACAACATCATCATGTGTTCGACTTAGCCATTGGCACATAGAGACGCCACAGCTTCATGAAAACCAAGCCAGCGAGATTTTTCCCAAAGATAGAATCTAGTGGCAATCAGACAGTGGACTCCACAATCAGGTAGTAGACAGTTGAAGCCCATGAATCTCAACACTGGAACATCTAGAAGGTGCTACCACAAACACAAACTGGGTGTAAACATGAACAGTACTCTTCCTGCTGCCTCTTACCATAGATGGAAAGGCTTCCCTCAGGATACCACCAGGGATATTATTACAGGGCAGAATGGTGACTGCTGTTGCCGATACTACACTTAGAACTGTGATGCTAACAAGTTGGAATGTTTGTTCCAAATACCAGGATGTCCAATTCTTTGCGACTACCCTTCAGTGAAAACCACTGGCATTTTGAAGCTGACACATATTAAAAATATTAAATATTAAATCAGCCAGAATCCGAGGGACTTTCCCATCCTGAACTGTACATGCCAAAACTAACCTGTTCATTTGGCCCTTTTCCTTTTTATTACTGGCCTGCAAACAATACAAGCATCGGAGTTTATGCTGGAGATACGGTATCACCCCTCACCAAGACAAAAGATCAAAACAGCTTTTGTTCTGGGACTCTGTGTTCTGTGGCCAGCCTGTTCACGAAGGATTTCTACTTGCTGGTCCTTGAGTGCAAACTGGAATCCTTGAAGTCCCCAGTAGACTTGTTTCTGTTTCTGTAACCAAGACATGGATGAGGACTTGGCCTGTTCATGTTTGCGTCATTGTGTCTCTATAGCTTCAGTCATAAAAATTCATTGCCCAAAAAGGAACTTTTCCTATTACTGACAAAAGGAACCAGGGCAGGGTGGTGGGAAGGGATCTCTACCTCCATGTGTCTCTGGGCATCTTACCAGTCTCTTTTGTTGACAAGAACAAAGTCATTTTTCTAAATAACCTTGCCCAATGGGTACTTTTTTCTAATTTGCCCAAAGTTTCCATCTAGGGTCCTATGACCCTACATTGGCCCTCCTTACCCATCTCATCCTCAACCCTCTGAAATGTGTCCTTCCCTTAGAACCACTCCCTCTCAACTCCCCCGTCTCACTCACTCAGTTCAGGGGCTTGCTCAAGGTCTATGCTGCACCCTTGAACATTGTATACCTTCCCAAAGTTTGACTCCACATGTCCCTTCATCCGGGTTTCTCTCCTCCCTCTCTTATCGCTGTACAGGCCCTTTCTCCTTTCTCTCTTGGCCCTACCTCTTGAATTCAAGGCCTGTTACCTTCCCACCTGGGACATTTACAGTTCACTATGTATCTCTGGCTTTCTTCCTTTCTAGATCAGGCCTGTCTTGAGAATAAAACAGCTTCTGTAAAGGTAAATAGCTATCCACTTCCAAAACTCAACATAAATACCAACAAACTCCATATCTTCCCATACATAAAGGCTGTACCTGCCGTTTATGACCATTCATCAAAATCATCTTTGCTCTGGCTCAAACCCTCTCTCATTCAGAAAATATGCCCTTAGCTGGCTGTTCCTGCTTCGGAAGCAATAGTCTTTTTCTCTGGTTTAACACCCATCTTTTGTATCTCAAAGCTGGAATTTATTCATTTATCTGAGTGAATGGAGAGAAACAGAGGAAGATAGAAAGTGAGCAAGTGGAATGAGAGAAAGATGGGAAGAGCAAAATCTTCTGAAGTGCATCTTTGAGGAGATATTTGTCTTCCTTTATATCTTTGGGTGTTTAATAACACCTAAAACAGTTGGTGAGAGAGAGAGAGAAATGTGCATAAATTTCTCGTCAGGAAAGTAGAGGAATTGCAGTAAGAGTAACGTCTACACAATTTCCAATTCAAAGACTTGAAATTTAAATTTCTATCTCTGCTTCTCAATTCCTAGAAGGTTTTAGTCATTTGCCTGCGATCTTCACATCTACCAAGTTGAACTTTTAAGTCAGCACTATAAGTTCTATATATTGCTGAATTTGCTCCCACTTATCACCACCTTTTCCTGTTATTTATAATCTCAATAAGGGAAAGGACTCGGTATTCCTTTTGCCTCCAAAAACAAACACACAGGAACTTTAACCTTCTATCTGTCTCTGACCAAAAAGAAGGGATATTTTTTTTTTCAGAATTTCTCTTCCTCAACCACCCTCCTCTCTAATTCCCGCCATCATCACTAGCATCTTTCTTTTTGTTTGCATAACACAAATAAAGCTTATTTCTTGCTCACATCAACATTATGAGAATGAAGCATCTTCCCTGTCATTGCTTTCCTTGGAGACTGAAATATGAAGGACCTGATATGGATGAAGGACATTTCTGATGCTCTTGATTCTTTTATTTAAACCCTTCTTTTTCCTGGTAATTATTTCATTCTTTCTTCTTCCTTTAACATCTCGTTTAGTGCAAATCAATTGGTGCTGACATTTTTCAATTTGCCCATATCTTTAAAGAGCTGTAATTTTTTATATATTTAGTGTGTTTTTTTAAAGATTTATTTATTTATTCATACAGAACTGGGGTACAGGCCAGAGATGTGAAGGGTGAGAGGATTCATCAGAGACAGAGCAGGGAGCAGAACAGGCAGATCGTTGAAGTACACCTCGGAGGGGAGCAGCGGGCGGGTCAGGAGAGGTCTGCCG
>NW_004567147.1:1371341-1372211 GCF_000260355.1 Condylura cristata | reverse complement strand
AAAAAAAAAAACAAACTCAGATTTAGCTGAGATGAGGGCATACATTTGTACATTCACAGTTACTTACTTTATGTGAACTTCAGACAAATGCCCATTTATAGTACTTTATATCACCCTACATTCCAAGAGTCTGGGCTTTCATTTACCAAGAAAAAAAAACAAATAAGGATTGCCTATAGACCTATTTGTTTACATATAGTTACTGTGTTAACTGTCTGTATAAGTTGACTGCCCACCCCCCAAAAAAAATTTCCAATTAAATCTGCATTGTGAAAATTCTACCATTAGGGCCTCAGTTTCAGGAATTTGACCTAAAGTAAATAGTAAATGCAACCTGGTGTGGCACATGTACTAAATTATTATCACACATACATATCTCAGTGGCATTCTTTAAGGTCACTGGGCAGTATATCTCTGACCCCTGGGTGCCTGAGTCACTAGGATACCAACAACAAGGTCAAGGTCATTAAGACTACATTCACCTCAATGTCTAGCTTTTGGCAACAGCAATAATATAAGGCTCCTTTTACATGTCCTTAGGATTCCTGTTATCTGCAATTTTTTAGACAATTTCCATTTAGATCTCCTGTGTCTCTACTGCTCCGAAAGTTTCAAAGTACATTTTGCACAGAAATACTTAGTACACAATCCTCCAGGACATTTACCGATAAGGTTGTTTATAACTATGCGTCTCTGAAGTTTCACCCAGGCAGAGCAAAGATTCATTGTTGTTTTTTGTTTGTTTGATTTTTCTGTTTTGGGATCTCCCTAGTCATTTTAATAGGTATCTTCAATCTACATAAAATCATTCATTGCTTGACTAATTCAGTAAATACTATTGGTACCTGCAGTGCTGGTAATTCCCTTCAT
>NW_004567147.1:1369934-1371241 GCF_000260355.1 Condylura cristata | reverse complement strand
GGTAGGATGGCCATATATGGAGGAGAGCAACATAAAGGACTTTAGACTGTACCCTATCTGTTCAATTCACATGCCTGGAGAAGCTAACATCAACTCTTCATGTGATAACTTGTAAAATAAATGAACCTGAAAATAAATTAATACAATTCTAGCATATACATTAATTCATATCCATTAATTTTCTTATCTCAGTTTGCATTTTACCTCCCTTAGAGTAATTTGTTAACATTTTTTCTGCTTAATATTTGTTGAGGCTTTTTTTTTTTTGCACAGGGATTTCAGTTTATAGTTTTCTACAATTTGGGGGAACTTTCAACCATTATTTCTTCAAATAATTTTTATAGCTCCATCACACACATGTGAAGCTATGAATGGTTGTTCCACAGTTCACTGATACTCTGTTAATATTTGTCTTTCTGCTCTGTAGATTACATTTTGAGCAGTCTCTACTGCTCAGCCCTCAAGTTCACCCATTTACCAGTGTTTTCCTCCAGTGTCTAATTTGCTATTAGTACCATCTAATGTAATTTTATCTCAGACATTGTGTCTGATATCTAAATGGTTGATTCAAACACTTCTTATTTTTATAAATTTCACAATATTTCTTAATATTATTATGCTTTCTTTTCTGTTCTCAGTCTCATAGGTTGTATTTAATGCTGTTGATTTATCTCCTATACTTGCTTGGTGTGCTAAGATTGCAAGCCCCTGTTACTTTTTATCCAAGCAACTGTCAGGGTTGCTATTGAAACTGGTCACCTTGTAAAATGAGGTAACATCTGATCAAGGAGCATGATCAATTACTGTTTGTATAAAAATAGCTGATTCTTGAAGTTCAGTCTTCCTTAGATATAATGAAAACTTGCTTATAGCATCCACTTGGGCATCCACCTAATGCTAAAGTGTCACGGCTCTGCCAGTGCCTAAAGATGGTAGCAGATTATTGCCTTAGTTTATATGTATGGTAAAGTCAATTCCAAGGCACCACTGAATGCTATACAAAACAAAAAAGTAAAAATGGTCTGGTCCTTAAAAATCTCAGATTTAGGGCCCTCCCTGGTGGCGCAGCAGGTTAAAGCACAGCACTAAGAAGCTTAACCCGCTTCAGCATGAGTTTGACCCCCAACCCTGGAGGTGATCCACATAGTGAGACAGACCTCTCCTGTCCCGCCCACTGCTCCCCTCAGCAGTGTACTTCATCAGTCTGCCTGTTCTGCTCCCCATTCTGCCTCTGGTGAATTCTCTCACAGCCCCTGCACCTCTGGCCAGTATCCCAGTTCTGTAGGCATAAATAAATACATCTTAAA
>NW_004567147.1:1366627-1367779 GCF_000260355.1 Condylura cristata | reverse complement strand
CATTTGCCCTTTCTTTCCATTTCTTTCTGTATCTTCATTTTCAGCATACGCACTTGACTCCTTGATGGAAGTAGCAAGAATAAGTAAGGACATGATAGTATTATTTGTTTGTTTGTGTTTCTTTTTAAAAAAAGTTTTATTTATTTATGCATACAGAACTGGGGTGCAGGCCAGAGATTCAGGGGCAGTGAGAGGGTTCACGTTCACCAGAGACAGAGCGGGGAGCAGAACAGGCCAACTGACGAAGTACAGTGCAGAGGGGAGCAGCAGGCAGGTCAGGAGAGATCTGCCATGCCATGTGGATCACCTCCAGGGTGGGGATCGAACTCACACTGAAATGGCTGTGGCCAGCTTGCAGTGCTGTGCCTTAACCCACTGCCCACCAGGGAAGGCCCTGTTTGTATTTCTTTAAAAAGCATTACCTTCTTTCTGCCTTCAAAGCAAGTTCTGGCTCAAAAAGAATGATTAATGTTCCCTTCCTCCATCTAGCACATGTTTCAATCACAGACAAGCTTACCTTGAGTTACCTTGATCCTGCCTGATTCTGACACATCACATAGTTGTCTGGAATTCTCTGTTCATGGGGCTTCTCAAATACAACACGTGAATATGCAGTGAGGACCAATGACCAATGAACAGGCATGTTGAATAGGCTACTCAGCTCACATGCAGGCTCCATTGTCTCATCGGACTTCATTCACAAAATGCAACTGGAAGATATTATTATTAAGAATGTCAAGATGGTGATAGCAGAGTGCTACCCCAGATGTGGGCCTGATCCGACAGTGGTACCTGGACACTTGCACAGGCCACATATCTATGATGTCCACCCTTAGCACCAGGCCCACAGATGGGAAATTAGGATACATGGGGACTGTACTTCATGACCAAGCTCTATCCAGCAGGAGAATGAGGCAGCTTTAGCCATCAGAATTCAGGAGACGAGTTACCTATGTATGATACTCACAAAGGCCTTATTTCTAAAACAACATCACTCACCCGAGGCCCAGGGCTCCTTACAGTTATAGACCACACTCAGGCACATGTTATTTAAGACCTAGAGTGAATTTAAAGAACACACTGTCATTTTCTTCGGGTTCCCTAAGGAGGTGCCACTTAGGAAAACAAAAACATACCAAAAAAAAAAAAAAA
>NW_004567147.1:1365388-1366527 GCF_000260355.1 Condylura cristata | reverse complement strand
AGCGCTGTTTTTTGTTTTGTTTTGTCTTTTTCTGGTGATGGTAGTCATGAGCTGAATAAGGAACAAATGGGGCAAAAACAGCTGTTCCCCAATGCTAGATGAAGATTTGGAAGACTAATATCCCAGCTTCCTCAGTCTTCTTTCGGAGTGACCTGCGATGACTGCCTCCCAGGGCTCCCCACAAGCACTGAGCTCCTGTGCCACACAGAGATATGTAAGGTGATGCACAGTATTAATTGGCTTGCTTCACCTCCTCACCTGTCTCTCCCCTACTAGTAGTTTAAGGGATCATCTTCCAAATAAGCTACTTCTATGCAAATGTTTATCTCAGGCTATGATCGGAGGAAATTCAAAGAATGCAAATGAAATCTGAATTAAAAGTGCTGGTAGCACAATATAACTGACTATACAAATGGATTGTTCACATGGAACATGAACACCAGGTTAAATGTTTCTACAGACGTTCATAGTTATCACCGACTACTTATTTTGTGGGACACAGGGCAAAATGGACATCATGCAACAACAAGGGAAAGTGTCATCAAAAATACTATAACAGAAAGTTTTATCCTTTCTTCTGCATTCTCTCCAAAGTAACATGGCATTTTCTAATTTGCTATTTAATATCATGCTAAGGAAAGAAAATAAAAATTACCAGTTATTGGTGAATTCTCTCACCCTCCACATCTCTGGCCTGTACCCCAGTTCTGTATGAATGAATAAATAAATCTTTTTAAAAAAATAAAAATAAATAAAAAAAAATTACCAGTTATTAACCTAATTTTTTACCACTTATTTTTATATTGTGCAATGCTGATTTAAAATGCAAACATGGGAACATTATGCAGAATAAGTGAACGTACATGATTCATATTCTGCAGTTTACATATGTATATATAGGTATATATATACATATACATTGTTCTTACTGGAACAGCACAAAATTAACTCAACTGATATGCACATATTCTACCAACAGTCTCTACCTTTAATTTACTAATGAGCAAAGAGCTGGAGAAAAAAATATAGAACTATCGGGCCTTCCCTCGTGGCGCAGAGGGTTAAAGCACAGCACTAAGAAGCTAAAGCCACTTCCGCATGAGTTCGATTCCCGCCTGCCCCAGAGGTGACCACATGGC
>NW_004567147.1:1347093-1360660 GCF_000260355.1 Condylura cristata | reverse complement strand
GGATAGAGGTATATGTACCACTATTTCAATCAATATTCCACAACTAGCAAGACCAATTTTTCATAAGGCATAGAAAATGACATGTGTTATTTTTTTCTCCCACAAAGCCTGGTTTGAAAATTTTATTACAATCTTTCCATCCTTACTCCACCTGCACCCTGATCCCCCTTTCCTGCTCTATTTTTCTATCACATGTATAATTTCTAATGTGTCACATAATGTATCTTTTGTTTACATCTGTTTTCCAAGCTACCCACCCCCTCCCTATAAGGTAACTTTTTCAAGGCATTACTTCTGTCATTTCTTTATGTACCCAAAGTATATAGATTCCTGACACAGAGACTCACTAGACCCTCAAATTAGTTGTTAAGTGAACCATGGCACCTGCCACATTTCCAAAGTGCAGGAGCATCAGCTGTTCACCGGGCACCATGAACATTGCTGGTGCAGCTCTAAGCAGAAGGCTGAGTGGGAACCGAGCACCAGTACTGCAGGAAGCCTGGCCCAGCACCACAGACACATGAGTAGGATTCGACAAAAGAAGTTAAGGGTATAGAACAAACAGGACTGATTTTAACAGGATAAATACAAGAAGTTTGGCCACATAGAGCAAAGCATGGACATGACGACTTGAGGAAGCCTGTGGATTCTCCACTCTCAGCCAACTGTGCAGCCAGTTGTCTGAGTGGAGAAGCCTGGACTCATGGTGCCTCCTCGTGTGACACAGGCTGCCCAGGAGGACTCTATGATCTTTCCATGCTCTCTCTTTTTCAGAGTCTATTACCCCAGTACAGGAATCAAACCACATCCAACTTCCTTGCAATGCCGGCTGCACAGTGGGTATGAAAAGTACTCTGGGCTTCGCTCAAAAGAGGAGGAAGAGGGTGAGGTGGAGGTCAACACTCAGGCCCGACAGCCTGGGAGAGTTGGCATGGCTCTATTCACTTGCACTCGGTTTTATTGAGTGCATTATACGTCTGCAGGCTTTTCAGCAAAATTCTTCCTAGCAATATTCATATTGCTTCTAAAATTAGCACAACTAATTTTGCAATTCCCTACACAGACTGTGAAGCAGGCATGGAGGTCTTAGGAGGCCGCAGGACTCGAGTGCTGGAGCCAAATGATGAGACTGTGTCTATGAGAGCAAGACAGATGTCTTTTGGGCTACTTTAAATTCCGTCCAGTTTACTAAATCCCTATCTATGTCCCACCCATATCTTATCTAGTCTCACTTCTCTCCATTCCAAGATCATCTGCTTGAATAAGGCCAGTGAGATCCTCAAATCATCTTTAGGTTCTCCAAATAAGATGCACCTCCTTGGGGTTGTGTCTGTAAATGCCTTGGTATTGCTGTGTGTGTTATATGTGCTTTATATATTATACAATATATACAATATTTTGTTTTTAAGACAGTAATTTTATTAATCATGAGTACTATGCCTAATTAAATCACAAATCGCCGTCCTCATCAATAGAAACAAGAGAAGTCGTTATACATCTGTTTAGAATCAGTATAGTTTGGGATTAAATTTGGAACTTAATTTGAGGAGGATGGTCATTTCTGACTTTTGAAAGCAAATTCAGAATGAAGTTGCCATTTTCTGCTGGGAGCACTATTCACCTTGAAGATGACCATTAAGTGGAGACCTGTTGACCACAGATGTTTAAAATTTAAAGTATTTTTTTCAAAGATTGTATTTATTTATTCATACAGAACTGGGGTATAGGCCAGAGATGCGGAGGGTGAGAGGCTTCACCAGAGACAGAGAGAGGAGCAGAACAGGCAGATCGACGAAGTACACTGCTGAGGGGAGCAGTGGGCGGGTCAGGAGAGGTCTGCCGTGCCATGTGGTCACCTCCAGGGCAGGCGGGGATTGAACTCTTGCGGAAGTGGCTTTAGCTTCTTAGTGCTGTGCTTTAACCTGCTGTGCCACCAGGGAGGGCCAAAATTTAAACTATTTTGCCCAGGTAGGTGCCATTTCACCTGACTTTTTTCAACCCTGGCCGAGTAATGATGAGGTAACAGACTTGAAGCTCCAGCTTAGCTTTGTTTGGGAAGGCAGAGGACCTTGCTATTAGGCCTACTGCTTTCATTGTTACTTTACTCAAAAGACTACACGGATTTTAAAGGGAAGTTTCCTTTCCTTAATTTTTTATCTGACCCAGCTGTGCTCACCACTTAGCACAGCTGGACGGGCTATATGTTTGGAGAGGGCAAGTGACCAAAGGGATCTGAAGTCATTAGAGCTGGTGGGGTGTAAACAAGATGTACCCTAGCTAAAGGGAGGGTGAAGAGAGGGAGCTTGAGAGGAGGAAACTGAACACCTATAACAATTCAAAGTTGTTTGACTCGAAGGTTAACGGCCCATTGAAAAAAGGTCTAAAATGAAAACCTTTCATCAGTATGGTTTTCATTAGCGGCTTGAGCTGCAAAGACATACAGATAACAGCACAAGATAAGGGCCAGCTTTGACCTGGTTACCTGCATTCTGATAAGCTTGCCAAAATTTAAAGGTGGTGGGGAGAGCATTTGCTTTATTAAAAAACAAACAAAGAAAAGATTGAGATATAATCATGTAGAGTTTTACATCAACTTCAGATGTACAATACGTTGGTTTGATTTGTGTATATCGCAACTTTCAGGTCTACTCTACCTTAGCACGGTCAATAGTCACCACACTGCACTTCACATTCCAAGTATTGTTCTACAGTTGGACATTTTCAAATCCCTGGACCATATCTTGCATTAGACACACGGTTCAGGACTCTCTGCAGAGTGCTCCCTGGAAAGAGGCCTCAACTGTTCCCCCAGTGTGGAGAGCTTAATCTCCTGTTTGCAGCCTCTGCACCTGACACCCCTTTATTTCTTTCAGAACCCCTTTGCTGACATGGTGTCCGTCCTCCTTTGTAATCTGTCTTTCTGTATATTCATCTCAGCAGGAATGCAGTTCCAAAGAAAGAAAAGTCAGCCACAGTTTTATACATGGTAGCCCAGATAGCTGTTTACATCCATACAAAGCATTCACCCCAGAAAGAAACATGCCCATTTCTGAGCATCCCAGAAAACAAACTGTCCCAATGTCAGGTAACTGTGTCATGCAGTTACGGGGAACTCCCAACACATTTATTTTTTCCTTTGTATGAGAACAAATGTGCCCGTGTGTACCCAAACTTGAGTGGAGAAAACAGAGCACATTACAAGGAACAAACAAGCAAGAGGGGGTGCAATCTGGCTTGCTCTCTTCCCCTGGGCTCCTGCACCCCGCCCTTCAGGCAGCCATGCCAAGAATAGGAGTCAATTCCTGACGGGAATGCTCTGAATGAAACCCAGGAAGGTTCTGTTCCAGGGAGCTAGGGGTGAGTGTTCCTGTGTGCTTTCCACCTCTAGTCTAGAAGCTCTCTCTGTGATCCCAATGAGTCCTTCATCACTATGTTACCCGAGTTCCTAAGCTAATCATTTAAAACCCAAGCTTGTAGCAGCTGATAAAAAATGGACTGCTTTAGGCTCAGAGGCAGAATGGATTTTTTATGCTGTGAGAGTCTTCTACAGAGTCTTTTAAATAGGCACAATAACATGTTAACAGGAAAGCATGGTCTGGGTGGTATAATAGAAAAGGGTCTCCTGCCTTGACCCTTCTCTAAGAGGAGAAACCTCGAATGAAATACCAAATACAGATGTTGACCTGCCCACCCTCTCCCTTCCCAAATCTCCTTTCCCTCTTTCTCACTTTCCCAGCTGACATGAGCCATCTAGGTGTTTGTTATTGTCTGTTCTAGGAGTTAAATTTACATCTGCAAATCAAAACATTTCTCTCAGAATTACTCTGTAGAAAAGTGCCCACCTCAACCAGTGGCCGATCCCACACCTGCACCTGGGTGACTTCCTGAAGCTGAGTCAACTGTCAGATGCAAACAGCTTCAACATATTTGTGTAGACATTTACCCCAGCCCCAGATAGAGGGAGCAACTTCATTGAACTACAGGCCATTTGCCTGCCTACTATCTCCATTTAAGAAGGTGAATTCTCAATTATTCTAGTATCTTTCTTTTACTTCACTGTCTGCCATATTGGTTAGTTGAGAGGTGCAGCTGTCCTGCTTTCCAGACTGGGCTCAGAGCTATGACATCGTCACACAACTCTCTACTTGAAGGGAATGGACTGAGAGTTTGGGAATTCAAGGCCTGGCCCATGTGTGCTGGAAACTCTGGAGTTTAGTTTCCAAACAGGGTTCTTGGGTCGCAGCCACAGGGAGGCCATCAGGATGGGACTGGATGAAAATGATCTTAAAGGAAATGATCTTAGAAGGATCTAGATTGCCCCATCACCACTTTATCTCCTGACAGGAGAGCTTCTCCTGAACTCCCTTTGCAGAAAAATCCTTCCCAGGAAGGAACAGATAGACTCCAGAAGCAGACATCATTATCATTTCTGAACAGCAGGTCTAGACTCCAGGTACTAGACAGACTGTTCTGGTGCTGTAAAGACATCATTAGTGTCTGCCCATTGCTGGAATTTGCAGTGTCCCAGAGTAGCTAACCACCATGCATGTTAAAGTAAGTGCAGGGATGAAATTGTAATAAGGTGGTTCCCAAGAAAAGGGGAGTTTCCAGGTTCCCTGCCCTACCCAAAAGAGGGTAGAGATCTGGAGAACAGACTGAGAGGAAGGAAGTAGGATGGAGAGCCAGAAGGAGACCTGTGGGAGACACATGGAACAGAGAGACATGTGAAGAAGCCCCTCTTGTTTCTTGGTCCTGGACATCAGGACTTGCTTTGGGCCAACTCCAACTTTTACCTTCAAGGGCATGGGTCGCTTTGGGTATTTGATTTAGAAACTATTCTTTGCCTTTTCTATATTGGACATTAGTTGTGTTAAAATTCCTTTTCATTAAAGCTGATATGTTTGGGGGCCCTCCCTGGTGGCACAACAGGTTAAAGCACAGCATTGCAAGCTAGCCACAGCCACTTTGGGGTGAGTTCAATCTCCAGCCCCAGAGGTGATCCACATGGTGCCACATATCTCTTCTGACTTGCTTGCTGCTCCCCTCAGCAGTGTACTTCATCAGTCTGCCTATTCTGCTCCCCACTCTGTCTCTGGTGAATCCTCTCACTGCCCCTGCACCTCTGGCCTGCACCCTAAATCTGTATAAAGAAATAAATCTTTTTAAAAATTATGTTACTGGTCCTCCCTGGTGGCGCAGCAGGTTAAAGCACTGCACTGAGAATCTAAAGCCACTTCCGCATGAGTTCGATTCCCAGAGGTGACCACATGGCGTGGCAGACCTCTCCTGACCCGCCCGCTGCTCCCCTCAGCAGTGTACTTTGTCGATCTGCCTGTTCTGTTCCCCACTCTGTCTCTGGTGAAGCCTCTCACCGCCCCTGAGCCTCTGGCCTGTACCTCAGTTCTGTATGCACAAATAAATAAATCTTTTAAAAAAAATATGTTACAAAAAGTTCTTATGTTTTGTCTTGATGTGGTGGATGGCAGAACCTATTTAGAGTTGGCATGTTTGGGTGCTCAGGAGTACCCTTCTTTCACTACCTGTAGCAAAATCACCAAGGCCTCCCATGGCAATCTTCCTGTTGCAGTAGATTTCACAAAAGGGAGTCAAAAACCGACAGTTCCAGTGATGAAGACAGAAAGTGTGAGAACTGTCTGAGACAAAATAGAAACATTTACTTGAGACTCTGTTCGGACTGCAGCCTGGGAGAAACAGATTAAGAAATTCTTAATTCATGTTCTAAGGTTCAGAAAATGGAGGAAACGTACAAAGGCAAAAACCACAAAGGAAAAGACATTCACAGTCATTCCAGAATGGGTGAAAATTAGGGGAAAACTTGCGTCACATAAGTGAGTAATAGATGAGGTGGGTGAAATTCACAAATTACGTGACTGGTGAAGAATGGAAAAGAGTGTTTGTCAAGTAGCACTTAGTGAAGTTCCAGTCTCTGGGTGTCTCAGGTAGAGGCTTCCAAGAGGTGGGTCTGCTGCTCTTCACCCAGGAAATGGAAGGTGGACCTGGTTTCAGTCCCTTCCCAGAGGTAGACTTGCCTGGACATGCCTGGACACCCGCAAGCCACTGGTCTCCTGACTGCATTTAAATTATTCTGACTCAACAGACTATTTTATCGGTTATTTCTTGTCACAGATATGCACCAATATCGCATTAAAGGGAAAGATGTTCGTTACAGACCCAATGTAAGTACTATTGTTACAGGGTAGCCCAGAGTGAACTGGGCCACCTGTCTGTCGGGGCCTCATCCGCGCACTCACAACTCAATTATAGTGCAGGTACACACAAAAGGGTCAATAACAGGTTTATTTACAAAAGGGGAAAGGAAAAGGAAACAACCCAGGGAGAGAGAGCAAAATAAAAAGTAGCTGGAAGACCTTAGGCTAGGCTGACTGAACACACAGAGTCATGTGATCGGGAGAGCGTTTCCTGAGCAAGAGAGCAAGATAAAATCACGCCCTATTTATCCCCCAAATGTCCCAGAATTCCTGCTAGCTCCGCCCTTGAGTCCTCATTGTTCTCTCCATGGTATTGCTGGAGTTGTAGTTTCTAATCACTGGAGTAGGGTGTAGGGTCCAGAAAGCTGGAGTAGGGAGTGGAGTCCATAAGACTCTGCAGAGTTCCTTTAGGACAACCTTCCCCTTAACACTGTGGGGGCACAGAGTAGCAAGAAGTGACTTCCATGAGGAAGGGGAAGAACAGAGAAGGTGGGGAGCAAAGTGGCCCAGTTGAGTAGGGCCTTAAAGGGATGCCCTCTGGGTGAGCCAGGCAGAAGTTGCCTCCTTGGGTGACTGGCTCATCGCTGCTACCCTTCCCCCTCCTCTTTTGCGCTATTGAGTTTGAAGTTCCCAGGCAGACGGGTTCGTGGAATAGGCCTGGGTCTGTTTGCTGCCTGTCACTGAAGAAAGCCAAGGAATACAGACTCCATCTGTGGCTTACTGACTCCTAAGCACCTTTATTTTTCAGATCACTGATCACTGATCTGAGAGAACAGTGGCACAACACTCTAAAGAAACTGTTCTACCATCTCACTGTGAGCTGGTCTTTTAATAACGAGGTAAACAAAGACAGTCACAAGCAAATACTCAGGTCATCAGGAAAGTCATCACCACTGATGTTCCTGGCATTTATCAAGTTCAGCCCCCAGAACTTGGTATCAGATTCTCAGTTATCTTGACCTTGGTCAATGTCTGGTATACTTTGGGGCTTCACCAGGACAGGAATATTAGTTTAAAACAAATGCTTTCATTTAAAGAGCACCCTACTGTTAGGGGGAAGGATGTCCTAAAGGAACTCTGCAGAGTTTTGTGGACTCCACCCCTACTCCAGCTTTCTGGACTCCACCCCCTACTCCAGTGACTGGAAACTACAACTCCCAGCATTATCAGGGAGAGAATTGCAAGGACCCAAGGGCGGAGCTAAGCAGGCATTCTGGGACTTTGGGGGATAAATAGGGAGCCATTTTCCAACCGTCTCTTGATTGAGCAACAGCTCTCGGGACCCTGTGACTGGGGGTTATCAATTAGTTTTTACCAGAGCTCCAAGTCAGCTGAGCAGGTAATATATTCTAGTTACTTTGTATCTCTCTCTCTTTTTCTGGGTTGTTCCTTTTCCTTTCCCCTTTTGTAAATAAACCCTTTATTGATCCTTTTGTGTGTATCTGCAGAACAACTAAATTTTAAGCGTGCAGGTGAGGACCCACAGACAGGCAGCCCAGTTCATACTAGGGTGCCCTGTAACACTATCAGATGTGGTGCTCTCTTCCCCTCCTCCCTAGCTTCATATCAGAAGAACTGTCAGGCAGGATAAATACTCCAAATCTCAATAACCAGTGAGACTTAGGCAATAACATGAGTCAGGCAATAGGGTGCTCCCTAGTGGCCAAGGTCTTAAGTCTCAGGCCATCACCTGTAAGGCCTGATTTCCATCCCCAGCCAGGGAGCTGACTTTCATGGTGCAGAAGAACTTCTGTCTCTCCAGATGCTCCTTTCAGCAGTGTGTTTCAGTAGATCTGCCTGTTCTGCTCCCCACTCAATCTCTGCTGTCCACACCGGTGGCCTACACCCTAGTTCTTCTATGCAAATATTTAAAAAATAGGCAATAAACAATAGGAATTGGTACTGTAAGCAATTAGGTTGGTCCATACCAACTGCTATGCCTACTCCCAGAGGTACAGCTGTTGGAAAGATGAGAGCTAGACATCCTAAGTGTTTGGGGAGATTGGACATGTTACAACTACTCTTGTGCTTGGTTCTCTTTTTCTTTTTAAGGGATGCTGAATTTGTCCTGTGTGTCTCATTTGTATCACTAAGAAACAAAGTTGCAAGAATCATCTGTTAATTTGTAAAGTTAGTAAATTGGCCAGGGAGGAGGGGAACGACTTACCTCGCATAGGAATCTGCACTCATAGCTCAGAATGCACAGTTGCACTAATGACTGATGACCTCTTCGCTTTACACTAAAACCTCATTTTAAAACCGAGATTCCTGCCAGATTCCTGCACTAATGACGCATGAATGAGTGTCAGACGCAGAGGCCATCGTGTGTACCGGACCAGGATAACCAGGAGGCTGATCACAGATTCAGGGGTTTCCATATCTTAAATACCAGGAACATCAACTGAGGTGGGCTGTTCTCATGGCTGCTGGCTTATAGCTGACCCTCTTCATGTAACTCACCATCACAAGGCCAGCGATGAGAGGCAGAATGGTCCCTTCAGGTGGTGCAATGCCCCCTTTCTCTCAGGTCTATAGTCAGAGGTCTGAAAAACAGAAGTTCTTGTAGCTTTAGCTACTGTCTCTGCTTATTGGCTTTTAGTGGTTTACAAGCAGCAGAACCAGGCCGAGTCCAGCAGCACTACAACCTCCTTAGCTTAGGATGACTTTGATCAAAACAAGTAAACAAAGAAACAAAGAATACTAAGTGTTGGTGCAGCTGGAAACCTTGTACATACTTGATGGGAATGTAAAATGGTATAGTTACTGTGGAAACAAGGTAATGGTTCCTCAAAAAATTAAAAATAGAACTATTCCTTGATAGAGCAACCCACTGACTGGTACAAGAAACACAAGTGTCCACTGAGGGTAAATAAACACAATGTGACATATACATACAGTGAAATGTTATTTATTCTAAAGAAGGAAATAAATTATTTTTTTTTAGATTTATTTATTTGTGCATACAGGAACTGGGGTTCAGACCGGAGGTGGAGGGGTTGAGAGGATTCATCAGAGACAGTGGGGAGCAGAACAGGCAGATCAACGGAAATACACAGCTGAGGGAAGCAGTGGGAGGCCAGGAGGGGTCTGCCATGACATGTTGGTCACCTCCCTGGCCGGGGATCGAACTTGTGCTGCAGTGGCTGCAGATAGCTTCATCGTGCTGCACTTTAACCCTTTGGGACACCAGGGAGGGCCCACAAGGAAATAAATTTTAACACATACTATGGCATGGATGAACTCTGAGGATATTATGCAAAATAAACTAAATCAGGCTCAGGATACCGTGAATAGGTCTTGGGTACAGTGTGGTATTCATAGTTCTACCTCTGAAACTCATGTAATTGATAAGCCAATGATAAATCATTAAAAACAGGACACATATGCATGATTCTATTGATGTGAAATATCAAGAGTGGACAAATTCACAGAGACTGAAGTTGCCAGGGGCTGGGGGAGTGAGTTACAGGAAGCTGCTGCTTAATGATAATGGAGTTGCACTTCAGGAAGGTGAAAAGCTTTCTGGAGCTGGACAGTGGTGATAGTTGCATGATAATGTGAACATGTAACAGAAGTTTTTTTGGCTGATGGAAGGAAACCAGTTTTCATCAGGTGCTGGCAAGACTGGGAGCGTGGCAGACCACGACCACAAACTGTCACCAACGCCAGCTCCCCAGTGTGGCTCCGCATTAGCAGGAGCTCAGAGGAGCGGGCAGGGTGTTTCTGGAGCTTCTTCTCCCACGTTTGGTCCTGGACGGAGCTGTCATGGCGTGGTGGGAGCCGTCTTCCCCATGGGCCTGAGGCTATGGCTGAGCCCGTCTTCCTTCTACTTCTTGGTTTCAGCCCGTTTTGCCTGGTTTCATGATGTTGTCTGTAAGGAAAGATAAACAGGAGCAGAGCGAGACCAAGAGGGCAAGGAGGAGGAACTTAGTCACCACGCTGGTGACAAATGCACTTAATGGACTGGGCATTTCAAAAGGGTAAAGATAGCAAATATTATGGTATCCCAGGAATGGAAATCATTTGTACAGCTCCTGGAGGTGGGAAAGCAGGACATGTCCAGCCTTGCTCCACCATGACAGTCACATGGCATCTCACATGCAAATGCTCTGTGAGAGGAAAAAGTTGAGATATTTGGTGGAGTCAAAAAGTACCTGACAGCAGAGTGGCAGGAGTGACAACGATTTGAAAAATTCTCTGACTCGATAGGAAAGAACATGAACAGCCACGGGGCCCTGGGCTCCTCCTGCTTTCTAGCAGCCCCACCTTGACCACTCAGAGTAGTGGGGGTTCAGCCAGGCCTTCTGAGAAAGGGAAGATTGTTCCATTCCCAGGCGTGTCCCCAGCTGTGAAGTCCGGCTGGTGGAGCAGCAGGACAAGACAAGCAGCCTGTGCCCGCGAGGGTCACCTCCCTCCTCCAGCTCAACCTTGTTAGCCTGTTACTTTACAACCCAGCAGGCTGCTCCCCACTCAGCTGCGAGCATTTGGGATGTCACGACCCAAGTCATGGCTAGAGGCAGCCTGGAGGAAGGGAAGTGTATGGAATCCTTTACCTGAAGGGTATAATTTGGTTTGGGCTGGAAATGGGTACTACTGCTAATAGGAAATGCTGCCTAGTTCATTACCAAAGATGAGCCTTTTAAATCAGGAGAAGAGCACGGTAAAGAGGGAAGCCAGGGCCCTCCCTGGTGGTGCAGCGGGTTAAAGCACAGCACCAAGAAGCTTAAGCCATTTCCACATGAGTTCGATCCCCGCCTGCCCCGGAGGCGACCACATGGCATGGCAGACCTCTCCTGACCCGCCCGCTGCTCCCCTCAGCAGTGTACTTGTCGATCTGCCTGTTCTGCTCCCCACTCTGTCCCTGGTGAATCCTCTCACCCTCCGCATCTCTGGCCTGTACCCCAGTTCTGTATGAATAAATAAATCTTTTTTTAAAAAAAAGGGGGGGAGCCAGCTGTTCATTGTGCTCACCTGTGAATTAATTGAGCTCATTGTTTAGTCCTAAAAATTAGCTGATCTCAGGGCCTTCCCTGGTTGGTGCAAGTAGTTAAAGTACTGCACTATGAAGCCAGCCACAGCTGCTGCAGCAGGAGTTCAATCCCTGGCCAGGGAGCTGACCCACATGGCCCAGCAGACCTCTCCTATCCCTCCCACTGATCCCCTCAGCACTGTATTTCAGTCTATCTGCCTATTCTGCTCCCCACTCTGTCTCTGGAATCCTCTTACCACCCTACATCTCTGGCCTGTAACCCCAATAAATAAATTCTTAAAAAAAAATCAGTTGATTTCAGCTATCCTGGAAATGAGAGTGTGAGCGTCACAAGACAGGTGACTGTAGTAAGCAAGGGAGAGGTGGAAATGGATGGGTGATCTGCTGCAAGAGGACTTGGCACAAGTCCTGGGTGCCTGGGATTCTAAGGTGGGCAAGAGGGGAGAGAGGAAAGGCTAGAGAAAGAGGCAGGATAGAGAGACAACATAATAATACAAAACCCAAATAAAGTTAACTCCAAGTAGACCTGAGTCTACTTTATCTGGAGTTGACTTTTTATCTGAAGAACAATGGAATAGTTTGAGAAAGAACTTATTATTAGAAATTTGCAGAGAACAGAATGAAATTTGCTCAGAGTTTATGCTGGCAAAGCAATTCACCCAGGGGTTATAGTGGAATGAAACTAAAAAGTATGAAACTCCTGGAGGCCGGGATGGGGCTCCCGCCCCCGCGCTCACCCTTCACGCAGCCCCTGTCAGGCGGCAGATTTCTACTGGCCTCCCCTTTCTCTTGGTGATTCCACCTCACTGGGCATGCCAGTATGTTCTCTCGCGATCATGCCATCCACACTGCGAGAAGGGCCTAAGAGGAGCTCCCAGGGCCTCAGTGGGCGAGTGGAGCATGGCCAGCCTGCTGCGGGTCTCCTGAGCATCTGGGTGTGGCCAAGTGTGCTCAGCTCGCTGCAACCACAGGTGCCAATCAGATTTGAAACCCACACCAGTTTTAAAAATGGGTTGATGAGGTTAAAACTGCTGCTGAGAGGAGGGAAGGGACCCCGAAAGCAGACTGATCTGGACGTGCTTGCTGGGACTCTCACCCAGGAAGACCTACCTTGTTCCTGCTTCGAGGAAGATAGCCGTTTGTTGCTCCTGCCTCTGGCACTGCCTGGTACTGGCGCCACCAACCTGTGCCCAGCGCTTTAAGAGCTGTCCGCTGCTGCTTCATGCTTTGGCACCTGACCCCTGAGATCGCCTGCTGACCAGCCACCCCTGGGGGCGTCTTTATTGCTGTTGCCTCCAGCGCTGTGGGCCGGGCCTCCTGATAACTGCCCAGGCTGCTGAGGTAGCAGAGTCACCAGGGGTCACCTCAGCTATGGCTGCAAGCTGTGACCTGGGTGCTCACCAGAGGGGCACTTCCATCATTCAGAGTAGCTGTGGGCTTGGAATCCTGGCCAATGCAGATGCTACTTGGGGTAGGACAGAGGCCATTTGTCACCTTAGGAACTCGTTCCTTTCTTCAGTCTTTCCCAATTTCCCCCTCATAGGCGAGCCCTGTTGCTGTCCCGCTCTGTATTAAAGTTGGGTCTTGGGACTCTGAGTGCGAAGGTGGGAGGAACCCATGAACTGTGACCTTTCCCATGTTTGCACAGGCCATTTCATCCTTGTGAGAATGCTGGAGTGTAATCACACAGAACCAAACGGGACAGCGCCCTACGCATCTGAGAGTACCCTACAGTCTACCAGGCGGAGTGTCCTATATGTTATATGTCATGGGCTGAAACGCTAAGTGACACAAGAACAGGGCAGAGTCCAGACTGAGAATCGGGTCCACATGACTCTGAGGTCTGTGCTCTGACCAGAAGCGTTGCCACGCCCGGGCACTGCTTTCACCTTGTTACTGCGGGGAGAGAAGAAGCTGTATCAGGAGAGCTTGAGAATCAAGAAATGGTTATGCAGACACAGGACATGGTCATACCAGATGCAAGCTCTGGACCTTCCAGTTCAAAACGATGAGCCGTTGGGCACTATGACCCCAGCGGTGCACACTACAGTTTCCTTGGTTTGCTTTTTGCCTTCCCCCCCTTCTGCTGTTAAGGGGAAGGATGTCCTAAAGGAACTCTGCAGAGTCTTGTGGACTCCACCCCCCACTCCAGCTTTCTGAACTCTACCCCTTACTCCAATGATTGGCAACTACAACTCCCAGCAGTACCAGGGAGAGAACTGTGAGGACCCAAGGGTGGAGCTAAGCAGGCATCCTGGGACTTTGGGGATAAATAGGGCACCACGGTGTCTTTTGCTCTCGCTCAGAAAAACGGCTTTCCAGACCACGTGACTCAGGACTTTCAGTT
>NW_004567147.1:1343648-1346587 GCF_000260355.1 Condylura cristata | reverse complement strand
AACAATCTTTTTTTTTTTTAATACATTCACTATGTCATCCTTCATTTTTGTACAATATATAGTTTCCCTGTGAAATTCCGACCACCAGTTTACCCATGCACCATCACCATAGTCTCTTGTTGCATCAAGATGTGGTATATTTACACAGTGGAATATTACTCAGCAATCCAAAAGGATAAACTCATGTCCTTCGTAGCAACATGGATGGAGCTAGGATTATGCTCAGTGAAATAAGCCAGAAAGAAAAAGAAAACATTGAATGGCCTCACTTATAGGAGGAATGTAGAGATAACATAACATTCTTTTGATGATGTTTCCTTTCAAAGGAGATAGTGCTTTTATTGAAAGGTCAACCAGCTAAAAAATATTGTACTTGGATTTTCCATGGGCTTTTCTGCATGCTTTCTTTGCTTCAAGTCTTGTCTAGGAAGAAATGCTGAAACATTTTCCACCTATGGGGAGTCATTTTCAAGTCATTTTCCAGGCAGTGATGGCAAGGTTTCCCTCCTTCTTCCTTCCCTGCTTCACCCCTATTAGTCTTATCAGTAACTTCCAGAAGAGTTAAATGAAAGATGTTATGTTTAAAGAAAGAGAAATATGTTTCTTTGACATTTAAGCTAAAGGGCCAAAGTTTCTTTTCAGTAAAATCCTTCCATAGCAAAGCCAAGGTGTTGTTTATGCAAAATTTGGAATGAGCTTTCTTTGGGCAGGATTTCCAGGTACCACTGAGCACCTGATTGTCTGTGGATGGTCACAGAGCTGCATACCACATAGAGCAATTTGAGATGTACCCAAAATTTTTCCTGGATTTCTTACTAGAAGAATCGCTTGTTTGGGGCTACAACTTAGAAGATCCCTATTTAAAACACTCTCTTCTTGGAGAGCCCTCCCTGGTGGCGCAGCGGGTTAAAGCACAGCACTAAGAAGCTTAAGTCACTTCAGCATGTGTTCGATCCCCGCCTGCCCCAGAGGAGATCCACATGGCGTGGCAGACCTCTCCTGACCCGCCCGCTGCTCCCCTCAGGAGTGTACTTCGTCGATCTGCCTGTTCTGCTCCCCACTCTGTCCCTGGTGAATCCTCTCACCCTCCACATCTCTGGCCTGTACCCCAGTTCTGTATAAATAAATAAATCTTTTTAAAAAAAATTATTTTCTCTATTTCTCTACCTGACTAAAAAAAAAATAAGATTTTTTTAGTTATTTATGAGTATAAATACAGGCCAGTGGTGCAGGGGTAAGAGGATTCACCAGAGACAGAGTGGGGAGCTGAACAGGCAATGTCCTGAAACACACCACTGAGGGGAGCAGCGGGCATGTCAGGAGAGGTCTGCTGTGCCCTGTGGGTCACTCCCTGGCTGGGGATGGAACTCATGCTGCAGTGGCTGCAGATAGCTTCATAGTGTTGTGTTTTAATCTGTTTGTCAACCTGACAAAATTTTAAACATTTATTGATACATGACTAAAGTTTACCAGCTCAGGGCCCATTATCCTGTCTGCTGATGTCTAGTTCTGTTATAATACTTGTCATTGATCTGTCTCAGTCTTTCCCTCTTACATCCTTAAGCCCTTCCAGATCAGAACCAGTCTTATTATTTCTTATAATAATTAAGATCTGGAAACATTGGCACTTATTATAGTGTAAGGACACTGTTATTTAAGACTTACAAAAGGGAAGAGAGATCCGGCTCCATGATACAGAAAGGACAAGTAGGAATTCAGAGCCAAACAACAAGGTAAAGGAATCAGTGATCAATATTCACTAAGAAGAGACATTTAGGGGTAGTTGGGGGTGGGGATTTGTGCTAAACTGACTTAGTGTCTTAGCTAAGACTAGGCTGGGGAGGCCATGGACGAGGAGGGGGCCGTTTTCTACACCTAGTGGAGACTGGCTGAAGTTTGGTCAAGAATAGTCTGTCAGAAAGAGAGGACACAGAATGAGAGTATAATTGTAAGAAACTGCTTGTTCTTGCCATTCAGCCCTATACATGTTATTCCCTTTGTAAACTCACCGGCCCTCTGGCAGACTCTTTGACCAATCTCTAGTCAGGCTCCTCTGAACTCTGTTCTCAATGAGGCCCTGACTTCTGGAGCCCGAGTTTTGTGCTCTTCTCTGCATTGCCCACAAGAACCCTGTGAGGGAGTGTTACCAGAACCCCAGGCTCTGTCTCTGCTGGCTCTCGATGTCCGGTCAGGTTTCTCCTCCTCCGCCACCCCTGGACAGTGCCTCCTCACCCTGCTGCCTTCAGAGTTTTATTAGATTGGTTTAGCCAGACTCCCCCACTACCCCTAATTTTTCTCTTAGAAATAGTCTCTGAGCCTCCCCTCTCTCCATTTCTACACCTTCCCACTTTTGCTTTCTGTATTCAGATTGAGCTAATTTTCTTCCCTATTCGTGCTGTGATAGATTCCCTTGATAAAGTCAGTTACTGTCCTTCAACTAGTGTCATGGGTATGTTTTGTTTATTAAAGCACCCCTATTTGTTTTCACACCATATAGGATTTCTCCTCTCAGGTACAGCACTAAAACACCCACAGTCCTCTGCCACACTCTCCTCCCCACACCCTCCTACCATCAATCACCCTCCTTCTCTCCCCCCCCATCCTGAACATGAAAAAATGTCCACCGTCACTTATTGTCAGGGAAATGCAAATCAAAACCTCAATGAGATACCATCTCACACCTGTAGCATCAAAAAGCCCCCAAAACTACAAATGCTGGTGAGGGTGTGGAGAAAGAAGTCCAGATACACTCTAGGTGGGGTGCAAGCAATTATGGAAAGAAGTGTGGGCTTTCCTCAAAAGACTAAAAATGGATCTACCTTACTGCAGCAGGGGAGAAAAAGGGGAGTTTCCAGTTTTCCTGCCTCACCAAAGGAGGGTGGAGCTGAGTAGAGAGGAGAAGAATATGGAGAGGAGACTGGAGAGGAAGGAAGCAGGAT
>NW_004567147.1:1295504-1342918 GCF_000260355.1 Condylura cristata | reverse complement strand
TCAGTTTGGGGGACTCAGGGGGAGCCCTCTCCCTGTCCTATAACAATATGACCCAGCAATTCCACTCGTAGATGTCCATAGGGATGGGAGTGATCAGGTTTCCCGCCCTCCCGCCATTAGCATCAATAATCAATCAATAATTACACGTGGGCCTGATGGCAGCACCTGGAGCGCAGTGTGGGCTGATTGGGTGGGCGCCCTGAGCCTGGAAAAGGAGTGTGTAAGAGGGGGTCACAGAGGCAGAGAGGCAGAGTGCAATGGCGAACGTCAGACACTGGCAAAGAAAGGAAAGAGTATAGAGGGACTCACAGGGGCCCAGGTTGCTGCTGTCCTGCCGCCTCGTTTCCCCTGACCTGTGGGGTGACGTCAAGGACTCCGGGTTCTCTTTCAAGCTGTCTGAACTGCCCACGAACCTAACTGCAGAACAATGTCTATACAGAGACCACAAAAACACCAATTTGAAAGGAAATCTGCACCCCTCTGTTATTGCAGCACTACTTACAATAGCCAGCGATCAAAAAAGATAAACCCGTGCCATTTGGGCACCAGGGATGGGGCTGGAAGGATTGTGCTAAGTGAAGTGAACCAGAGGTGAGTAAGTGTTTCATTAACACATTCCTTCCTCACAACTGGCTAGAGCGCAGGCTGCACCTCACGGCAGGGACAGGGCCTGGAAGCAGACCTGGATGGGTGCTGGGGACACCCAGTCCGAGGCCACAGGCCCCAAAGTCGATGGCTCTGACAGGACGGTGTTGCCCTGAACCCAGTCTCCCTGCATCACGCTCATGGCTGTCCTCAAGATGCTAAGCCATGTCCTCAAGAGGCCAACTCCTTCCCATGGCCATTTAATAACCTGTCACGTCTTCATATCAAGAGGGTTTATAGATGGATGGAACTGAGGAGGTTAATGCTAAGCAAAGTAAGTCAGTGTAGGGGAAATAAGTTAAAAATCAGGTTTTTGGGCCCTCCCTGGTGGTGTAGCCGGTTAAAGCACAGCACTAAGAAGCGAAAACCACTTCAGCATGAATTCAATCCCTGCCTGTCCCTGACCCACATGGCGAGGCAGACCTCCCCTGACCCGCCCGCTGCTCCCCTCAGCAGTGTACTTCATTGATCTGCCTTTTCTGCTCCCCGCTCTGTCTCTGGTGGATCATTGCACCCCTCTGGTCTGTACCCCAGTTCTATAAGCATAAAAAAAAGCAGGCTTTTTCCACCCTTCTGCTCATGGAGGAAAGAACAGCCAGGAGGCATCCTGAGACTGACTCATAAGGAGCTGGCAGTAGAAGGGCTTAGCACAGCCACTGACCCCGGCACAGAAACCAAGATCCTTAGGCGCCAATGCCAATGCCTGGATTCCAAAGCACAAGACCCAAGCAGGTAGCAGACTGCTATAGGGTCTGGCCAGAGCGCAGACCAAAGGTGAAGATAGGGAGATTGAGTTTATTGTGGGATCTCCTGTCCCTTTCAGAGTCTACATAGTTTATTCAAAGCAACAAACCCAGGCTCCCAAGTAATGAGCCCCTCCCAGAGAGAAGGCTGTATCAATGCAGTCTCTGTCCTGGCCCGGGGCAGCAGTCCTCTGCCCACCTGTGCCCACCAGGTGCTTATTCCCACCTGTTCTCTCCCTCTGCAGGGCAGCAGCCTCCTGCCTGCAGATGACCTGTACCCACCAAGACTTCTCTGCACTGATCTCCCTAAGTGGAGTCCTCTCTCCTAAGGCTGCCTGCCTGCAACCTTTCTAGCAAATCTGACCATTTGGAGCAGCTCTTCCTTCCCGCTTGTGCCTATGCAAGTGTTCTTTACTCCTGTTCTTCTCTCAAATGAATCTGCTCTTTAAATATAACTGATGTCTCTGTTTCATGGAGAAACTTACCTGGGAAACTCGCCATGCACTGCTGAAAGGGGAGCGTTAGTGAAACCTTTCACAAAGTGAGCCCAAGGACCCCGAACTAACTCCAAAATGACATCACTGTCATTAGCACCTATGAATGGCATGGTGGTGGTGCCCGCTTGCCTAGGATTATGGAGCCTGGGGCCCAGAGAGCACTGGCAGGCACATATGTAATGGGGACACCTGTGCTGAGAGCTGAGGGGATATGAGGGCGGCATTTCCCTGTGGCAGGAGGACAGACTGGAGGAGACAGCTGGAGAGACACCAAGGGAGCTTGTTAAGGGGAAGGATGTCCTAAAGGGACTCTGCAGAGTCTTATGGACTCCCCCCCCCACACACACACACTCCAGCTTTCTGGAGTCTACACCCTACTCCAGTGATTGGAAACTACAACTCCCAGCAGTACCAGGGAGAGAACTGCGAGGACCCAAGGGCGGAGCTAGCAGGAATTCTGGGACATTTGGGGGATAAATAGGGTATGATTGCATCTCGCACACTTTCACTGGGGAAGCAGCTCTCCGGACCGTGTGACTCTGTATTCAGTCAGCCTAGCCGTAAGGTATTCCACTTACTTTGTATCCAGCTCTCTTTCCCTGGGTTGTTTCCTATTCTTTCCCCTTTTGTAGTTAAAGCCGTTATTGACCCTTTTGTGTGTATATGCAGTATAACTGAATTGTGAGTGCGCGGGTGAGGCCCCAGACAGACGGCCCAGTCCACTCCGGGCTACCCTGTAACAATCTGGCCTGTCCCTGATTCAGCACTACAGGCCTGTACAAATCTACTGAAGCTTCCAAAATTATCTTTTCATCTGAAAGAACTGAAGATGATATCTGGCCTGGGATGGTTGCAAAACAGAATGAAAAAGGCAAATACCAGATGCTTCCATTACAGGGCAGGGAGGGTCAGAAATGGGTCCTTCCTGGTGGCGCAACGGGTTAGGGCACAGTACATCAAGCCACAGACACTTCAGTGCGAGTTCGATCCCCAGCCGGGAGGTGACCCACATGGCGCAGCAGACCTCTCCTGTCTAGCTCGCTGCTCTGTTCAGCAGTGTATCTTGTCGGTCTGCCTACTCTGGTCCCCACTCTGTCTCTGGTGAATCCTCCCATGGCCCGTGCACCTCTGACCTGTACCCCAGTTTCATATGCATAAATAAGTATTAAAAAAAAAAAAAGAAATGTCCAGACAAGTCTGGGAGGAAAAGAGCAAAGTCAAAAGCAAGGTAAATGCTGCCATAGCAAACCTCCCCACAGGTCTCTCACCCACATATATTTCACCCAGTCCACGGCCAAGAAGCAAGAGCCACTTCTTCCCCTGTCTCTGCTCGTGTGGCTCCCTCAGGTCTCCTTCTGGCTCCATCCTGCCTCCTTCCTCTCCAGTCCCCTCTCCAGATTCTTCTCTTCTCTGTTTAGCTCCACCCTTTGGGCGAGGCAGGGAACCTGGAACCTCCCCTTTTCCTGGGGACCACCCCACTCTACTTTCAAGTATATATGGAATATAAAGAAACAAACAAGAGTCACAAAACCAAACCAATCACAAGCCCTGACAACTGAGGGAAACATTGGGGGAAGCAGAAGTGGATGCGGGCACTAGGGGAAAACTGGGAGCTTTGGGGTGGGCCTAGAGTGAGCACACACTTTTGTAGAGGTTTGAACCTATAATGTCCAAAACAAAACAAACAAACAAAAAAACAGAAGGACAACCAACTTGACTTCCATAAACATTATAGTCATTTTATTTAAATTTAAAGCAAAAAAGATTGTAGGTTTAGATTTTTTTGACATTTAATTTTTTTTTTTCATTTAAATAGGAAAAGTACACTGCCTCTTTTGTACCAAGGTCTTTGAAAGTTTGCAAATATCTTTTAGCTCAAAAGCAATTCCAAAGGGAACTTATTTTAAGATTAGGAATTGGAGAGGCCAGGAACAGACAGACTTTCTGTCCAACTTCCTTCCCTGAGGAGCATTTGTTCCCAGGAGGAGCTTCCTGTTAGCACAATACTCTCAGTTTTTAGGCTGAGTTCAAAGCCATCTGATGTACCACATTATGTGTATCATAAATATACATGTAAGTACTGAAATTTTCATGTGAAATAATGTCAAAGTTATTGTAAAGTTACTGATTTAAGACAAAGAACACATTTACTTTTTAGATAAGCCAACTCTTATTATGATTCATTGAGACTATCATTCTCTCTCTCAATTATTTAAGAGTAAATTATGGACACAGTCTCCCTTGGCTCCTGGATATACCTTATTTACCTGAGAATAAAGACACCCCCTTAAAAACATCACAGTATATCTATCAAAATCATTTATCATTTAACATTGATATGATATGGTCCTTTAATCAGTTGTTCATAAACTATGTCTATAATGCATACTTTTTCATGCGGCTTTAAGGTAGTCAGTGTTTTTAATAAAACGAAAATGTTTTATACACTGCATATATAATTCACGAGACCCTTCTCATTTACTCATACTAAAAGCAAATTAACTTCTTCATAAATTATGAATCGATGTAGGTATTTTCAGTTTGCTTATTAGCTGGTTCTAAAAGCCTCCAAACACCCCTTCACAAATTCAGGAAGATGGTCTAACTCTCCTCCTGGTATCAAGTTGAGTTGAAAGACCTGACATTTCACTTTAAATGCAGTTAATTGGCAGGGATGTTGAACAAATAAAATAGAACCTTTAAAATTGTAGCAGGATGTGGACAACCAAACATTTTTTGTAAAACTGCCCACCCCCTGAGGCCACCATCACAGTGAGCAGATGTCACGGGGGCCAGCACAGTCACCGAAGAGCACGGAACTGCCCTGGCTCCTGAGTCCTTCCTTTGACAGGGTGGGAGAGCTGCTCTCCACGGAGGGGTGTGAGTGTGTTGAGTGTGACTGCACTAATTTATTTTTTTTCCCCGAAGAGTTATTTATGCACACAAGAACTGGGGTATAGGCCAGAGGTGCAGAAGAGGGTGATGGTGAGAGGATTCACCACAGACAGAGTGGGAAACAGAACAGGCAGATCTACTGAAGTACATTGCTGAGGGGAGCAGTGGGTAGTAAGACAGGAGTGTCTGCAGCATGATGTGGGTCAGCTCCCTGGCCAGGGGTCAAACTAATGCTGCAGTGGCTGAGACTGGCATCAAAGTGCTGTGCTTTAACTCCTTGAACGACAGGGAGGGCCTGTAACAGAGTGAGTGCCAGGGAAAGGGGAGGTTCCAGGTTCCCTGCCCCAGCCAAAGGAGGGTGGAGCTGAGCAGGGAGAAGAATCTGGAGAGGAGACTAGAGAGGAAGAAAGCAGGATGGAGCCAGGAGGAGCCCTGAGGAGCCACATGGAGCAGAGAGAGGTGAAGAAGTGGCTCTTGTTTCTTGGTCTTGGACTGGTTGAAACAGATGTGGGTGAGAGACCCATGGGGAGGTTCACTATGGCAGGGTTTATCTTAATTTTGATGTTGCTCTTTTCCTCCCAGATTTGTCTGGACATTTCTATGGGTCCCCACAAGAAAGTGCTTTAAGCTTGTGGCGGGCTTTCAGGCCTTCCTTTGGGCCAACCCCTTTTGGGTGGACTTTTACCCATGAGGGGATGGGTAACTGGGCATTGGATTCAGAAATCATATTCTTTGTCCTTTCTGTATGGCACTCTAATTGTATTAAAGTTCTTTTCCATTAAAGGTCTTGTATGTGGGCCCTTCCTGGTGGAGCAGCAGGTTAAAGCACAGCACTGCAAGCGAGCTTCAGCCGCTTCAGTGCGAGTTTGATTCTGGGCCCCAGAGGTGCACCATATGTCTTGGCAGACCTCTCCTGACCCATCCGCTGCTCCCCTCAGCAGTGTACTTCTTTGAACTGCCTGTTCTGCTCCCCACTCTGTCTCTGGTGAATCCTCTCACTGCCCCTGCACCTCTAGCCTGTACCCAGTTCTGTATATATACATAAATAAATCTTAAAAAAAAAGAAGTCTTACATGTTTTGTCTCGATGTGGCAGATGACAGAACCTACTTAGAGCAGGCAGGTTTGGGGGTTCCGGGGTGTTCCTCTCCCTGCCCTGTAACAGGCCCAGTTTCTTAATAACATACTATAGCTATTCATCCAGCCACCTGTTCATCCTCAGCCACAGTCCATCTGACGGCCTGTTTGCCTTTCACTGGAGCTGTCTTATCAGTCCCCTGCCAACCCTGGTGGGGATTTCTTCTCTTTTCTTCTTTAACACTCCGCCCTTGACCTCTCCTTCTGCCTCTTCTGCAACCCTCCCTCTTGCTTCATTGGCTTCCCCTTTGTGATCCCTAAGGCACTGAAGCCTTTTCCCAGAAGCCAAGTCCAAGTCCAGCCTCACCTGGCACAGACTGGAAAGTAGGAGTTGCAGGAGCAGCTTCAGAGACAAGGACGCATAATGAAAGAGCTGTCACAGGAGAAGAATGCGAGAGGAGGGAGGAATATAACTCAGCCCTGTGAGAGTGCCTCTGAGTTGAGGAGGGGGCTTAAAACTAATTTTATAAGAAAGGAGGCAAACAAATCAAAGAACAACTAAAGTGTGGTTGGTTATAATTGTTTGCTAAGTGCCTTGCAGTTTAAGATAAAATCACAAATAACAATACAAAACAGACAATTGTAAACCAGAGAAATTATACAGGGCAGGGGTCAGAGAGGGATCAGAAGGACCGAGGAATGTCGGGGCTACGGTGATGACAGGTGCGGGAGGGGGAAGTAAACACTGTCATACAATGAAAAATTACATAGATATAAAAAAAATAAAGAACTAAATAAAAAGAGTTTGTTTCAACCTACTTGTATTACTCTAATAGCTGTGTCAGAGAATGAGACATTACAGAGAATTAACTTTAAAAAAAATGAAAGAGGCCCTCCCTGGTGGCGCAGCGGGTTAAAGCACAGCACTGAGAAGCTAAAGCCACTTCTGCATGAGTTCGATCCCCACCTGCCCTGGAGGTGACCATATGGCGTGGCAGACCTCTCCTGATCCGCCCGCTGCTCCCCTCAGCAGTGTACTTCGTCGATCTGCCTGTTCTGCTCCCCATTCTGTCTCTGGTGAAGCCTCTTGCCACCCTTGAGTCTCTGGCCTGTACCCCGGTTCTGTGTGTAAAAATAAATAAATCTTAAAAAAAAAAAAAAAGAAAGAAATTGGACCCTCCCTGGTGGTGCAAGGGGTTAAAGCACAGCACTATGAAGCTACCAGCAGCCACCGCAGCACAAGTTCTATTCCTGGCCAGGGAGGAACCACATGGCACAGCAGACCCCTCCTGTCCCGCCCGCTGCCTCCCTCAGCAGTGTATTTCAGTCAGTCTGCTTGTTCTGCTCCCCACTGTCTCTGGTGAATCCTCTCACCCCCTGAACCTCTGTCCTATACCCCAGTTCTTGTATGCATACATAAATAAATCTTTTAAAAAAATGGGAGAAATTATGAATACAGCCTAAATTTTAGATTTCCAGCTCTAGACAAAGACCATTACATTGGGGTCAATTGATTTCAGCTCCCTCTGACCATCTTTAAAGGGAATATAATTAGACTGACTGTGTTTTAAACAGTTCTGCTCCCAGAGTCAGCTGGGAGTGACCCCAGTAACCTTGGTGCTACTGAAGAAAATGGAGAGATAAAGGGCTCTGGCTGCCAAATGAATGGCAGAAACTCAAGGATTCCCGACAGGACGCTTGCTGTAGAGGATGTTTAGGGCAAGTGGGCCAGAGGTCCTGAGGGGCGGGCAGGGGGCCTGGGATCATGCCCACCAGTGCTGGACTGGTGCGGCTGTTGCTGCAGACCAAGTGAGCCCCCGGGCGAGGCTGGATAACCCCGGCAGCCACACTTTGGTCCCACCGTCACTGGATGAATATTGTACTGTTGGGGCCTCACAATAGCCTGATTTTGATATAATTTCATATATAGGTACACTTAGGTGGTTAAGAGATTAAGAGATTAACTTTCTCGAAGTCAAACAGTATAAGCGACAAAGGTGGGAAGGTACCAGGGTCTAGAAGCCAGAGCCAGGCCCAAGCAGAAGATGAGGATCTAAGCCCAAGCGACACTGCAGACTTTACAAAGGAACTGGGCAGTGGCGTTTGCGACTTTGGTCCCTACTAAAATATCAAAATCCTGCCTCAGGTCTAGTGTGATGGACTAGAGATATCTAAATGGGGGC
Organism: Condylura cristata; assembly: GCF_000260355.1. Taxonomy (NCBI): domain Eukaryota; kingdom Metazoa; phylum Chordata; class Mammalia; order Eulipotyphla; family Talpidae; genus Condylura; species Condylura cristata. Next base: position 1,334,879 of record NW_004567147.1, on the reverse strand, counting down.
ACCTTGCAGAACCTTCAAAACTGGCTTGGAAACACATTCCAGAAAAACATGCAATCAACTAGCAGGACTGACCTTATTGTTAACATTTTCCAAAGAATCTGTGACAATTAAACAAAGCCAAATAGTGTTCTTAAGTCAGCCCTTGCCAAGAGTCTTAATAGGTTGTGTGAATGGTGGATCTCTAAGATAGGAGTAGAGAAGAAAAGCTTTATCAAGACTTCTTATTCAGGGGATTCTTTATTCTCAAGTGTCTCTCGCAATTAGTTATTTGGAATGCATTCAATATATGTTATTTATATTTGGTCTCACTTAAGTTCCACTATGACTTAAAAAGTGGCAAGACTTGGAAATTTTAAGATTAGACCTTATTTTGTTAAATTCTTCATTGTATTACAAGCTAGAATTATTGGTTGGTAGAATGAGTTCAGACAGGATTAGTAACCCTTAAATATAACCATAGAATTCTTTAGTGAAAATCATAAAACTGGAACTGTAAAAAATGATTTGATATACTTCCCAAGTTGACATCAGATATTTTCCGATATTAAAAAGACTGAATAGCTATTTAGAGGGAAAAAAAAAGTTTTTATTATTCTTAGCTTAATTGACTCTATTTTAACTGAAGGGGAAAGCCCAGCTTTAGCAACAGAATCTATTTTTAGGATTTATTTTGTTGACTTTTGGAGCTGTTTTTTTGAAAAAAAAAAAAATCTTACTTGATCCATATTAATTCTCTCTAGTTGGAATGTGAAGAAATTCTTTAACACTTAACCACATCTGCATACTTCCAGAGATGGTAAGAGAAGTATATAAAAATTCCAGATAGAAATGTTTTAAATTAGTAATATTTGTGAAGTGTTCCACATTTCAGTGCCCAGCAAAAATCCTTTGGCAGTTGTTCACAAATTTATTATCTCTACCTCTTGTCTCTTCCATTGTGTAGAGGTTGATATAATGTTACTGATCTTTATTTATAGGCACTGTTGTAATCCAACTTTTGGGTTAAGCCTTTAATAGTTTCCCCAATATAGCCTCAAACACAACTGACAGGTTCCTGAGGTCATGGGTGGATGTGTTTTCACTACTGATTCTGAGGTTAATCAGCACACTATTCGTTTTTTCCATCACAGCCAACAAACGTATGTGGACAAATTACAGACAGTCCATGGATACCTCTAAAACGCTGCTCCCCTTTCCTATGACACCAAACTTACATGTTTTTTCTTTCATCCATTTTGGACTCAAAAATAAGACTTCAATGTTTCACTTTGATTTAGCAACTCTCCCTTTCAGGGTATGCATGGAAATGGTCAATGTAAAACAAGACCGTGCAAATCATGCAGTTTTATTTATGGAGGAGACAGTCCCAGTTAAAAGTCTGCTAGATCCTGAAAAACCTTAAGCATTGTGGCACGTCTACTGATACTAGTGTGTGACAGACAGGGAAATGTAACTCAGGTGATACCTAGAGGCCTTATAACAGCCATCAGTAATAATAACGTTACTCATAGGAGAAAGCAGTTTAACTACCTGACTCCTCCCCCAAATATCTCATGTGAAAGTATCTGGACCTTCATACATATCAGTAACATCTTTAAAGACACATCACCTAAAGCAAAGAAAATGAAGAAAAAGCTTAGCTGGAATAACATCAAATTAAAGAAATTTTGCACAGTAAAAGAGACATTAGCCCAAACAAAGAGACACTAACTGGGAGAAACTTTTGCACACAATACTACCAAGGGACTGATCACAAAGATCCACAGAGAGTTGACAAAAATTAACCAAAACAAACAACCCTGTCAAAAAATGGGCAGAAAAGCTAAAAAGACATTTTTATAAAGAAATGCAAATGGCCAACAGGCATATGAAAAAATATTTAGCATCACTTGTAATCAGGGAAATGCAAATATAAACCATAATGAGATACCATCTCACACCAGTGAGAATGGCACATATTAAACTAGCAACAACAAATGTTAGTGAGGGTGTGGAGAAAAAGGAACTCTCCTATACTGTTGATGGGAATGGAAATCGGACCAACCATTATGGAGAGCTGTGTGGTTCCTCAGACTTCTAAAAATGGAGCTTCCATTTTATGATCCAGCAATTCCACTCCTAGGAATCTATTCAAAAGACACAGAAACATTAATTCAAAAGGACCCCTATGTTTATTGCAGCACATACAATAATAGGTCATCTGTGGAAGCAACCCAGATGCTCAAAAATAGAAGATTGGATCAAGAAGATGTGGTACATATACGCAATGGAATATTACTCAATGATCAAAAAGGATAAACTCATGCCCTATGAGCAACATCAATGGAGTAGGAAGAAATTATGCTCAGTGAACTAAACCAGAAAGAAAAAGAAAATATAAATTGGTCTCACTTATAGGAAGAATGCAGAGAAGCCAAATAAGAAACTACAATAAAAAATATAACTATACTAAAGTAAAAATCGAAATCATCAGACAACTATAGATCAGAGACATTCTGTAGGAGAGGAGGATCAGGACAGGAGTGGGAAGAGCACAATGAACTATGGTGATGGTACATGGTGAACTGGTGGTGGGAATTTCATGGGGAAAGCATACACTGAACAAAAGTGAAGGATGATGTGATAAATGTTTAAACATTTTTTTTAAAAAAAAGAATTTTTGATACAGGAAAAAAAAGTCTTAAACCAACGCATTGTAGCAAGAGAATCACCCACTCCCAGGTTACCCAGGAAGTGATCCATTTCCGTGGACTAGCTTCAGGTCACTAAGGATCACCTGAGTCCAGACAACGAGGCTGTTGTGGCATTCGAAGTCTGCTCTCATTTTCAGTATTTGTCCAAACAGCTACCCAAATCTCACAAAAGACCTGTGTTTAACCAGTTCTGAATGGCATTGATAAAAAGAATGTTAACTTTTCCCCAAACTGGAACAAATAGTGAGGACAGAAATAGAGATATGAAAATGGTTTGACAGTAAAAGTTGAATAACATTGTTACAGGAATTAACACAGGTTTACATATTTGCTCCAGATACTAGTTTAAAAAAAGTTAGCTTCAATTTAAACTTTTCATCTCTTATTCACCTTGCAAAAATTCTCCAACTTACACAAGTTTCAAATAAGAAATCAAAAAATTGACTGGAGCTATCATGATAGATGCCAAGTTCATGATACCAATCTGGTCCTGGTGCAAAAAGTCCAAGAACAAACCTGTGCTGATGTCCATCAGGAAGACTCAACCTGCACTGAAGAGAAGGCAAAAGAGAAAATCATTTTCCATGATGTTTGCAGGGATCATCATGGAGGTATTGTTTGATATAAGGCCTCACGTGTACATGAGAAGACAGGCCTGAGACGTCCCCTCCCAAGTAAACATACACAGTGCCTTTCAAAGTCCTAAAGCTCTCAAAATTCTTGTTCCTTCAGTCCTGTCTCCCACCCTTCACTTCCAATTCTCCTACTTTCCATGTCCACTCTGAAATGTGTCTTCTATCACACCTTGATGTCACCAATTCACACACACAAAAAAACAAGAAGTGACAGATGTGTCACTTCATGAAAATTGGCTTTGACTCTTTTCTAGTGTCTTAAATTCAATCCAGATTTTTTTTTTTTAGGATGCAAATGTATCAATGTTTTTGTCTCCATGGCTGCTAGGACTGCATTGTGTATGTAGTAAGACATGCTTTTAAGGTCAAAAACTCCGGAACTGGAAAGACCAACACCTCTCTGGGTTTGAATTATGGGCTGTCTCTGCAGAACAATAACAAAACAGAGAAGCCCATTTGCAACAGGATCTGGGGTGATTGTTGACTATGTGCACAGCTGACAGGTGAGTCACAACCATCTTTTGGGAGAATTAATTTATGTTGGCTGATTTGACTTCCTCCTCTTGTACACAGTTGGTTTAGAGAATGCAAGGAATTTGCTAGCCCAGCAAGTTTATCCACTCTGTTTTCTAACAAGGCTCTTTTCCACTGAGGTATGTTTCTAGCAAATTCCCTCAGCCAGTTTTGTTGCCAAAGCAGCACACGGTTCAATGGGACAGTTTAAACCTAAAAAGAATGCTCTAAAAATGTACTGTATGCTGGATGGAAATAAAATCTGCCTCTGGCTTTGAAATAGAAGTATTTGAACTTTCAATCAAAATGCATAGTAAGGTTGAGAACCGTATTATCCTTTTGTGCACATAATCCATGAGCAAAGAAGCCAGTGGGAGAGAGCATGTTCTGAGCACCCACATGCTACGAGATGCTACCCCCATTTATTGATGAGAAAACTGAGGACTGTAGAAGTAAAATAACTTGACCAAGTACAAATACAAATTACAGAACAGGAATTTGAAAGCAGCACCCTGATAGAAGGGTGGTTGAGGCATGTCGGTATGTTTCTTTTTATCCCAACAAATTGTTTAATAGTGCAAAAAAATGCCTCCAAAATACATTAGATAAAAACCATCATGCACCAAATAGTAAAGACAAATTTACAAAATAAATAAATAAATAAAATAAACCAAGATCCACAGTAACAATTTACCAAAGTATAGTTACTGTGATTTTCTAATTTACAAACAAGAGCGTTCGCTGTATCTAAACATTCTTTGTGAAATTAAATTTGTGAGTGGTAACGAGTACAAACTTGATTGTTCTTGTTTAAATTCCTCCCTTGTATTTTTATCAGAAAAAAAATTAACATTAGGCACATACTATGGAAATGAGTTTGAAGGTAGTTAAGTTCATAAGCAAAAGAATCTAAGATAAAAGCAAAAGGAAAAGTAAAATAGAACCACTACACCATCTAGTGATCAAACTCTTGCTTTGCAAGAAGACAACCTTATGCAACTCTACTTTGCATCAGTCCTCAGACTCTGAACCTGATGAATATTAATTAACATGAGAAAAATGATGACAATAATGGCAAATTAAGGCAGGTACAGAGGACAGTGATATGGGATCGATTTCCCTGTTAAGATTTCATCAGAGGGCCCTCCCTGGTGATGCAGAGGGTTAAAGCACAGCACTAAGAAGCTAAAGCTGCTTCAGCATGAGTTCATTCCCCACCATGGAGGTGACAACATGGCACAGCAGACCTTTCCTGGCCCACCCACTGCTTCCCTCAGCAGTGTACTTTATCAGTCAGCCTGTTCTGCTCCCCGCTTTGTCTCTGGTGAATCCTCTCACTGTCCCTGCGACGCTGGCCTGTACCCCAGTTCTGTAAGCATAAATCAATCTTTAAAAAATTTTCATCAGAAGTCAGAAGTGAACACAGAGGCTCTTTAAGATCTGTCCTGGGTTGTCCTCTTTATTGTCTAAAACTGGAGGTATTTTATATAGTAATCATACTTCTACATTAAAACATAGATGACCTAAGTACCTATTCAGGTTCTTCCACAACCTGCTGAGGATTCCTTTTTCTTTTTCTTTTTTTTAAAGATTTATTTATTTATGCATACAGAACTGGGGTACAGGCCAGGGATGCGGAGGATGAGAGGACTCACCAGAGACAGAGCTGGGAGCAGAACAGGCAGATGGACAAAGTACACTGCTGAGGGGAGCAGCGGGAGGGTCAGGAGAGGTCTGCCTCGCCATGTAGATCTCCTCGGGGCGGGCGGGTTCCAGCTCATGCAGAAGCGGCTTAAGCTTCTTAGTGCTATGCTTGAACCCGCTGCACCACCAGGGAGGGCCGAGGATTCCTTTTTCTATCAAAGTTCAGTATTAAGACCTGAGCATCTTCTGGAACATACATCCTTCTGGTCTTGTTAGTCTTGTTATCTGTAAGTGGTAAGTACTCTGAAATCAAATGCTTACATCAAAATACCCAAAAACGGTTCATCTATTACAAAAACATAAAACAGACTTCAAGAGCCAAAGATAATATAGAAAACTAGAGCTTTCTAATTTCGAGGTTTAATTTTATTTGTTTTCATTGTAAGGATGTATTTTGTAATTTTTATGGAAAAGAAAAGGAAAATCAAGTCTGTAATTACATAAAACATCACTGCCTGTGAAAAAATGTTTTTGTCCATCATGTTTGCACAAGTTTTTATTCCAACAGAGTTTATACTACAGTGGCTGGCCCTGTAGTTGAGTCTAGCTGGATACTTTCCACATCCCTAACAAAAATTCAAAGTACGCATAAATGTAACAATACAAATACTAAGTTGATAATTTTTCAAATTCCCATAATGTCAATAATGACATCTTATTTCAGGTAAAAGCAAAACCCAGCATACTGCAGTAGGAAAAACACACAAATAGAGGAAGAAACTTTGGTATTGAGAACGTTCTCACCTTCTCTGGACCTCAACTGCTTCATCCATAAAAGGGGGATGAAACAGTGAAAAGATTTATCCCAAGTGTTAAAGAACACAAAGGAAATATCTGAGTGATAATAAACAGTAAATACTAGTCGTTTATTCTTAAAAGTGGCATTATACTCTTCAAAATCAGGAAAGAAAAACAAAAGTACTGTACGGTTTCACTCATAGCAGGAATACAAAAGGATCAGGGGAAAAAAAAGTAATAAAGTAAAAACTAAAATCAGCTAACAACTATAATCCAGAGACATTCTATGAGGGAGGAGGCAACAGGTCAAAACTGGGGAGAGCACACGGAACTATGGTGACACACACGGGTGAAGTGGTGGTGGGAAGTCCAGGGGGATAACTAGAGGGGAAAAAAATGCACAAAATGAAGAAAGATATTAAAAAAAAAATCAGTTATTTAGAAATAATTGCCTATGTGGTCTAGGATGATCCCAGTTAAAATTATAAACTAGGCTAAGTCTTTTTGTTGTATGTCTTATTTAAGATTTGCTTATTTAGTTTATGCATACAAGAAATGAGGTACAGGCCAGAGGTACGTGTATCTGTGAGACAGAGAGAACGAACGAGAGAGCGAGAGAGAGGATTCACCAAAGACAGAGTGGAAAGCAGAACAGGCAGGTCTACTGGCATACACTGCTGAGGGGAGCAGTAGGTGTAAGGCCTGCCACACTATGCGTGTCACCTCCCTGGCAGGGGATCAAACTCATGCTGCAGTGGCTGCCTACAGCTTCATAGTGCTGTGCCACCAGGGAGGGCCCTGTATGTCTTATATATTCTCTCTTTAGCATCACCTTCAAAATCCATACGCAATATATTTTTGGCCAGAAAAACTGGCAAAAGAGTAAGAGAAAACGTGAATCTATAGTGAATGAGTTGAAAGACTTCCTCAAGAAAAAAAAAAAAAAAGCACTCCATAAAGCTTTTAAAGACAAGTTTATTTATATATAAGTGCATGAAATTGAATACAGAAACTTTATTAAAATACTGTATATTACAAACTTTTAATCTAATAAATTCTGTGTAATGACACTTAAATGCTGGATTCACTTTTAACAGTTATTTTGTGTGTATCAGTAAAGAGCCCACCCTGTATGTTACAAAGAGGAGAGACACATACGGACCTCAGAAATGGCCCTGTGATTAGACAGTGGATGGTATTAATTGTGCATCTGTTTTTTAAAGCAACAAGTTGGAACCTAGATCTTGTCCTTGCAGGCCAACCTTCAGTAATCAAAAATAACTTACATGTTTATTGCTGCCCTTTGAAAACAGGTGGGTAAAATAAAGATTTTGGTTTCTAAGGCTAACCTGATGGTTACCATAATTAAAATAATTAAAATTCACTGCAAAATTTGTGTTCTCCAGGAAATTATGCTATATACACAATGAGATTTGTACATGAACTAGGAAATTAAAAAATTGCTTATATAAAATTAAAAATCAATAGTATACAATATTTACAGTTTGTTAGGTATCATACATAAACATAGTTTTTAAAATAATCCTTCAAAATTAAACTGTATTATGTAAACATGCAGTACACATACTCATACAGTGTAGTTTATAGTCTTAACAGAATGGGGAAAATCATGTTCACATAATGTAGGGTACTTCATCATATATGCCTGTTTGTTGTGCATTATCCCTCCAACGTTTACTCTTCCTGTCTTTAAACTTCACAGTACATTAAGTATTTCTATAGTAAAAATAAATCCCTGATGGTAAACATATTTCTAAAGGTTACATAAAGTGTCTGCCCTTGTACTACAATATAAAACTAACACTGTTCACACTTGAATCTCTAGCTTACAAAAAATTAATTTTTTTTTAAATCCCACATTTAATTATCTTGACTACATTTTTCACTACTTCAAACTTACTTGGAAAAAGGAGACAAATACCGTATCACAAAATGTATTGAAAGTCGTTGCCATGTGTCATAGTGAACGGTAAAACAAGTGAATTTTATTAAACGTAAATTAATTCATTTACACTGCTCCTAAACTCTGATTTACCAATTCTAAATCTTGCTAAATTCACTTTGCAAACGTATCTTAACTTCCAAGGCACTAAGGCATCATTTAGCTTTTAGAAACTGTACTGCGGTTTACTAAATGATTCATCAGTGGTCTGAGAGTTAACACAAGTTGAAAGGGAGTCTTTTAATACCTATCATAAACCATATTCTTACTAATTGACGAAATTTATTGGATTAAGATAGAATTGATCCCCTCATTCTAGAATGGACTCAAGTCAGGTTAATACTTTATGGTAAATCACATGAATTTTACCAAGTATATGAGCAAAATGAAAAATACTGTAGAAATCTTATGTTCACCTTGATATGTAGAACTTATGTCTCCTCTCCTCCTGAGTGTGAGTGTGCATATATATGTGTTTGTGGAGCAAAGGTCTACAATTTTAAATTTCCCCACCATAAATGCATCTACTAGCACAAATACTAAGAAAGAATCAGCAATGAGACCCTCAACTAATCCAGTACTGAAATAGCCATTTTTATTATTATTCAAACAAGTGCCTCTGTTTTGCTTTCTATGGAGAAAACTTTAAAATATTCTTTCCCAAAGATATTTAGTGATGATGTGCAAATACTTCAACTTAAAATCAAAGGAAACATTTCATCATCAGCGCTATCAAGTTAACATTCCTTTACACAGTTTTTTAAAAAGTGATGATTTTCTTTTGAAATTACCAGTTATGGTGATTATGCCATAATACATACAATAGTTTCTCTTTTTATATGTTTATGTTACACTGCTCTCCAGTTTCAGTTACATACATAAATACATTCTCCAAAAGGGCACAGATGCCTTATCATTGAGGGGAGCTATATAAGGGTATGGGGTATAATTTTTTAAACAAAGTAAGAGGTTCATGCTCTCTTGACTTGCCTAATTTTTTTGTAAGATTATAACTGTTTAACCACAAGGTAGTAAGAATATTCTCTTCTAAACCAGCACTTCTAATTCTATCAACAAGCTGTACATATGTTTAACTAAAACATATGACATCATATGGAAAGAGAAATTTTTAAGAAACTGTTAAATTAATTCTTAAAATCAAGAGAGGGTTGTAAATTCAATGTGTGTGCAATGCATTTAAAGAATGTAAAAATGAGTCCCCTAAACTCAGAGGAGAAGATGATTACAAATCATAGCTCAGCTCACTCAAATTTGGGGAATTTCCACTAATTCAGTGAAGTCTACTGATACATCTCCTTATTTCTTGAAAATTATATAATAAGGATTGCTTCCTCCAAACAAATCCACTGATATATTTTTAGAAAACTCAGCAACCTCCTCAAAAAAACATTGTTCTGCCTACTCTGAACAGAAAACTTAAGTTAGAAGAGCAACTTACCAACACACACACACACACACACACACACAGTAATAAAATTCCTAAATGCTTCGTGTAAGTTGTCTCACTAAATACAGAAACACAGCATTTTATAAACATGCAGCACACATTTTCATACACTGTAGTTTACAGTCCCAACAAAAGGGGGAAATGAAGTTCACAAATGTAATATGCCTTTATTTTGTGTATTACTGCTCCTACATTTCTTCCTGTCTTTAAACTTACCTGCTACAAAATGTTATCACCAGATTGAAATTTGTTATTTTAAATTGAGAATGTCCTATTTATGTTGGAGCATCTCCACCCAAGATGTTACAAAAGGTCTGAAATCACAGGGACCCATCGGACCATTTGATTCATAGTCAAGTTTAACGACTAAAATTCTCACCTGTGACTTATATATTAAAAGAAACAGCAATTTATCAGTTATTCAGAAAATACTATTAAATTTCTCTGTAATTTCGGTCTACTAGAATTTCCTTAGTAATGTTTGACAGTCTTCGCATCTTAAAAACCACCTGGTCCTGTGAAGAGATTCTGATGAAGACGTTCTAAGAGAAAAATGTGCGATGGCACAGGTGAAGTAGTATTTTAAGTGCTATTAGCATCTTGCTAATTCTTGAATGATTAAAGTAGACATATTTATAGTAAGTGTTTCTTTTTAAATCAACAACTACTCTGGCTTACATGTCTCTGGTCCATGTAAGCAAGGATTTAGTAGGTACTGAAGCATGAATCTTTCCTTCTGTAGAATTGACACTATACTACAAAGTCAAACACCCAACCAGGTGGAAAAAGACTGGGGGGTAGAAGAAAGGTGAACAGAGAAGACACTTTTCATACCTAAAACAAGGATAGTAAAAACTCCAGATAGTACAGATTGAATGAATGTTGGCTGAATGAATCCAAGGAAAGTAAAGATAGGTAGGATCAAGGAGGAAATACTCGCTGACACTACATGCTTTCTTTAACTGGTGTAAACACAAGATGTAATTGAATCTCGCTTTCCCTGGCCATTTCCACTGCTACCGAAAGTGCTCTTAGATATATATCTACAAGAGAGCTGGTAAAGGAAGCTAGATCTTAAAAGAATTTTTTAGTTTTCTTCTTAAAATATATGTAGGAAAAGTGTAGACAAGGAAGAAAGGGTACATTTTACAAAACAATGCAAATATTTAATTGGATTTGTAAAATGTAATTTAAAAAATACTAATGATGATTGATTTCTACCAAAATATTTGCTTTGCCATTCTTAAGCAAGAAGTTGAGAAGTTACAAGCCTAGATGCGAATCTGTAATCTGTTTAGATTCTAGCATTTTCTTCACAGTGTCACAGCATTGACATCTCAGTTACTGAAGTTCCATTTGCTGGATAAACTTGGGGAAATTAGAATTTAGGGGAAAAAACCGGGCTTGACTGCACAACTAGAAAGAATCTTGGAGAAAAATGTTGCCCCAACCTTTTTAGAGTTTAAAATTATCTTGCTAGCTCTTGAGGATTCAAGGCAGTCATTCTTTGTAGTAGTGGAGAAGAGATGTATAAATTCCTACACATAACAGATCCAACAAATGTCTACAAAACTGAATTAGTTGGTGTCAGCTTGGGCAGATTAACACAACAGCCTTACTCTCCTCATCATAATTACAGGTTTCCTAAGACCTTTTCTAACATTCCTTCATTTTAAGTTGTCAGTTCCTTATAACACAAATATGTAACATACAGAGAAGCCCATTTCTTTATTTCTCACTTAAAAGTACAACATGCTTACACTTCTAGGGGGTTTTGGAAATGTCTGCTCAAATACTAAGAAAGTACACTGAATAAAAGACGGTAACACTGTTTGGTAAGATTTAAAGTAAGCATAATTAAACTGCAAGTACAGCAGAGAGACACCATTCAGAACCTTCCTCATTCCAGGCAGCCAAGGACTTCTTACATGGGGTAGGTGACCTGCGCTTTGTTCATCTAGAGGTTTTCACTATTATTTGTAGTTGAGACTGAGGCCCTCTGACTGAACTTGGATCTATATATATTTCTAACTGGTATTTAAATAATTCCCTTAAGAAAGGAAATCCTTTCTTTGGGGAACTGATAACAGTATTTTGTTAAACTTTTTTTTAAAAAAGGACATAAACTGCAGTAGATATCACCATTCCTTCTCACATTTACCCCCTCCCCCAAATTAACTGCAGTATAACATATAAGTTTTAAAAGGTATAACCTAAATACAAGGGTTTTTGTCATATCATAAACAAAAGTCTCCAGCAATATTAAACCACGAAAAATTTCCCAAAATTCACAAATTTCAAATACCCTCAAAATTACTTAAAAGATCATTCAACAGAACAAATACATCAAATTCTCCACCAGAACATGAAAATATTCATTGAATAAAAGCTTTCCAATTAGACTGTATCCATACATAGCAGCTTTATATATGTATATAGTGATCTATACACGTGTGTATATCATTAAACATTTCTTTTTGCTATAGGAAAACCACTAACTTTAAAAATCTCAGCATAGAAAGAGCTATTAAGACAATTTTTATCAATTCATACTAGTCCACTGAATTTCAAGGACATCAAAACAGTGATAGTTTCTGAAAACAGAAAAGAAACAAAAGATTCCCCAAATGCTAAGTGTACACATAACATACACACACTCCATAATGTAAAGCAACTTTATACTGAGATAATTGCAGGATACCCTACAAACTAATTATTAACCATCCAATTATACCTCCATTCTAGAATTAAAAACAGGAGTTTAAATCTCTTTGGTCCATGCATTCATATATTTATAATGTGTCCAAGCTATTTTCTGGTTAATTTTAGATTCTGAATTATATGTTTTACATTACCCTACCATGATAACTTTCTCAACTCATTAAATAACCATATGCTAAAATAAAATTATTTTCATAAGTCTGAAACAATTTCAATATGCTAATTCCTTTCAAAACAGGAACATTTCAAATTATTGATAAAGTAGTCAAGGTAAAGGAAGAACACAACTCAAACCTGACAGAAAGGAGAAATCAAACTGACCTGGAAAAGTTATGACTAAATTTAATTTGGAAACACATCAGAAAAAGAAAACACAAAAACAACTACAAACTTGTGCATATTAAAAACAATTATAAGATTTACTTCGAAGATCTCTAAGAATGTATAGTCGCTTAGTGTTTTTTTTTTTAAATAAATTTCCAAATCACAGCATTAGTAAACCCCCCATCAACTCTTCAATGTTAAGTTTCTGATATATTCAACTTTAGAATTTGAATGGAACCTAATAGAAACCTATTTTTTAACCAAATCAAGTTAGAAAATGAGCCTAGAGTGCAGATTATTTTTTGAATTGATCTTAACTTTGTATTATTACCAGTAGCTCTTTTGAATTGCCACATATATCTGTGGTAATTTTAAAAATCTCAGTAGGAGACAAATTCAACCAGGTTCTGTCCTCCTTACTTCTTGTACTCTTAAAAACAGGTACATATTGTCAAATTTCTTAAAATGTTTTATACTAAGAACATTTTTCATTTTTAATAAACATCAACATAGACTCTAGTAACTTACGTAACAGCATAAATCAATAAATGAACAACTCAAGCACGCCAATATATGGTCAGAACTGTACTGATATGCTCAGATTAACTGCCGCATTTTAGAATTTGCTATATTCCCTAATTTTCACCTAGCAATACTGTGATGTTACCACATATCCAAAGTAAGAGAGTTTATTACTCTTCCTAATATAACTTACTTGTTACTTATCTACAAATGAGGCTTCTTGTTTTCACAGCCTAATTTAGGCCACTCTTTAAATATATTTAATACTTCATAATGAAAGATTGCTTACATTTTGTCAAAAATTAAGGTGTACGCAACAAGTAGAATAATCCCACTGAGATAATAGTTATAAAGAGGTTTTCTCCATGAGATACATGGCAAAATCTTTCTGTAGAGGGTCAAAGAATGCAACATGCATTTCAGACTTCTTTCTTTAAAAAATTTATAAGAAATTTTCAAATGATATGTTTATGACACAAAAACTACAACCAATGTGGGAGACCAATAAAATTTTGAGTTCCTATCAATAGGATATTTATGTAGGAGGGAAACTATTCAGAGTATTATTTAAGAGAGTGAAAAGGATGTACCCTATAGGTCTACTTTAAGTCCTTAAAAAGGCTTAGCTAGTTTTCCACTAAGTATACTTTCAACATAAATAACAATAATGCCTTAAACATGTTAAAGCCCTAAATCCCATAAACATTCAACATTAAAAATCAAATAATTTATCTCATATTAAATGATTGGGTTTTCAGCACTCATACGGGATTTAGCATTACAAAACAAAACTCTCACTACATTACCTGAATTCATGTCAAATATATTCACAGCACTCATCTAACATCTACACTTGCAAATTGTCACATGATCAATGTTAAAAAAAAAAAGTTTGGCACATATATCAATTCCTCAGAATGTCCTGTAACTTAACACAACACTGTTAGGAACGATGATTCAACACCAGTGTTAACCTGATTGGCAGCTAAACAAGGTGCTTTTTTCTTGTAGCTTCACATAGTGTATTGCGCCTTGCCTGGGACGGAGGCACGTAAGGTGCAGTGGTGTAGTGCAATCACTTGAACACCAGAGGGCAATCTTCCCACACAGCTCAGGGTCTTTTCTTCGGACCTGCTCCTTCCACGTTCTTGGATAACTTCACTTCCACTTGTGTTATAACATCGCCATTTCCAGAGAATCTGTTTCCTTATGTTAAGAACGACATTCCCACAGAAACCTCAAAGTGTAGCAAGGATCCTTGAAAAAGAGATGATTAATGTCAGTACTGTCTGTCCAACGCCCCACACCAGGGCTTCCAAAGGGGCCATGTTCTTCCCTGCTACTCTGTAGATGCCAGCTACTGCTGCACCTAGATGGGGACAGAGGCAGAGACAGAGGGAACACACCATCACTGTCACACCCAGCATGTTGTCATTTAGGATCTCTCTTCATTTCAGCAAAATAGAATCCCATCAAACATTCTCATTTTGTAATTTTTTTCTATGAAAGAGTTTCTATATTGCTGGTGAAGTTATACTTTATTATACTATATTTACTCACCTAACTTAAAAACAGGCTTTTCTATTCAACTGCAAAATATATTTTTATAGTATATGCTGCTTACCTGACACCACTACTCATATCTAAAAAATGAGTAATTCATTATGCACATCTTACCTGGGCATTGGATTGGCCAATTTGCACTAGCATTTGATAGAAATACAACACAAAATACTGATAATTAAAGAAAATCACACAACTTAATGTAATTTCTACTCTAGAAAATTTTAATATTAAAGAAATTGCTATCAAGAAAATGAATTCTTAAGATGTCATAAAGAGCAGGCTATTTGACTAATTCATTCACAATCTACCATATAAAACATTTTAAGCTTTTTAATGTATCATACAACTATAAAGTTATTTGGACACTAGTATGTTGGCAGGTAATAAAAAATGGAAGATGAATTTGACATCTATTTAGGAAACTGTTTTTAGACAACCCACACTTGTGAGAATAAGACAGTCTCAGAGTTACAAGGCACCTCAGATCCCATGTGATTACCACAGTATGCAGAATACTGTGGTATCTGGCTTTAACAGTACATTGAGAAATCAGAAAGAACAAAATATTTACATTTTGCCATCTCACAGATTGCAATGTCCTTAAACTATTTCCACAGGAAAAAGTATCTATATACCCTGCAATGGTCAAAAGAAACGAGTAAGAACAGAAGCATATCATTCAAAGACACTAACCTGACAGTTACTGGAGACAGAAATCATTTATAAAAATAGCAAAGAAGTAATACTTATTTAAATAGTTCACTTCAAACTGCCCAAATAAAATCCTATTCTTCTGTAAGAGACATACCTGGGGAAAGCAAATTATGAACCTAGTTAGGCCAAGAACTTCCATATGCATATTTTAAAAAGAAATGGAAAGATACATTTACTGAATACTATACATCTTGCTAGGAGATTTACAAATATTACCTCATTTAAATAACATACCACTCCTGAGTATCACAATCTAATTTAAAGATGAAAGAAGCAGAAATTCAGAAGTTCATTTAGAGCCCAAGGAAATACAGTAAGTATAAAAACTGGAATTTTAATCCAGTTATTTGGGCTATAAATCTGAACATCATCTTATCATTTCATATTTATACTAAATGAAAAAGAACAAGGAATTCAGAAGATAATAAAATAACTGATAACCATTTTTTGATATTATATAAATTAGTGGCAACAATTCTTTCTTAATCAAATGATGAACTTCACTAATATAATTGGGTCACATCAATTTTAGGAATGGATGACAATCATAAGTTTAAGATCTCATGCCTTTTTTGTTATTAGAAATGATGTTAAGGTAAACCTATTTACTATTTTATTTTACCTATTTTTTTTTTAACCCTAGATTTCCCATAACCAGTTTCAATTTCATCAAATATGTATGACTTCCACCATTAACTTTTCTGACTCAGCATTAACTTTTCAAAACTCAAGAAGTGGAAAATCAAAAGAGTTAGTTAGTAGCCCAGCTGCCCTGGAAATAATAAATCTGTCAAGCTTATCTGAAGTCAAATGCACTAGCACAGGAGCTAGATTCAGATTCAAATTCAAGCTCCATACTTAACAGCTATGTTACACTCAGCAATTACTTACCTGCTCTGTGTACCATTTGTCCTCAGCTATAAAAGGGGTTAGTGTGGAAATGAAAAGGTAATACTTGGTAAGCACTTAGTATATTGCCTAGTCCTGGTATGTATTCTGAAATTTGGCTAGTTGTTGACATAGAATAATAAATATATTTCTAGTCAGGCACTCACCATTCAATAAATGTTGGTGAAATAACTGGCAGCCATTTGTGGAAAAAAATAAATCTAGGTAGCCCTACTTTCCACCATTCCCCAACTAAACTGCAGCTGTGTCAAATAACTAAATATTAAAAACCAAAATTACAAGGGTGCTTTGGTGGTAGGTGTGGTGTAGTAACAACAATGAAGGGGATGATCCTATACCTCTAAAACAAACAACACTGTAAACTAATGTTACCTCAATAAAAAATTAAATAAAAACAAAACCATAAACCTTAAAAGGACAATATGCCTGTAATCTTAGGAAAAGAGGATTGCCTAATATCACTTGAAAAAGAGCAAAAATCAAAAAGGTTTGACTACAAGGGGAGGCTAGAAATTTTGCCATATGTATAACAACGTTTCATATCTAGGATATACATACACAAACTCACATGCAGTAATCAATGTAACCTATTTTTGTAATAGCAAAATAACAAAAACAAAGTCACACTAAGTTCACCAATCAGTAATAGCTAATCTACACTAAGTCCATTCAATGAAATTTGCATAATTTCAAAAGAAAAAAATATATAGACCTGTGAGAACTAACACAAAAAGAGCTTAAACCATATTAATCATGCAATATCCTTGACACGCAGGGTTAGGGCTTAAAGCCTTCTGGCTCAAGGTGGAGGACTAGGAAATCAGTGTTTGGGACATATCCCATAGCAGGGGTTAGCATTTTAGAGGTGAGCAGTCATGGAAAAGCACCTTAAGACACAAAGCAGAAGAGAATAAGAGAATAGGAATTTTAAGGAATAAAAATGAAAATACCGAAAATGCTTCACAGTCATCTTTTCCAAATAAGCTGACTCTCTTATTTCGTACTTAGCTGTTTTGGTGGGGGGGGGGGGAGGACTTTGTTAAAAATAAATAAATAAAAATAAAAAAATAAACTGCTAAATAATTCATATTTATTTATAATCATTCAAGGAACAAAGTGAAACTGATAGTGAAGAGGAGAGAAAAATGAATAATACCAAGACAAAAAAAGGGGGGGGGGGGACTCTAGTTTCTACAACTGAGGGAAGTGTTCAGTAGTATCACACAGAAAAGAAATCCAATGGCCTTTCTCTGAGAACACGGACACATTGTATATGAAGACATAGATAATCAGTTAGGAATCAACTTGTAAGTTACAACTTTCCACCAAATAAGTATATTTATAAAAGTTCCTATTCCATTGTACCATTTCACAACCTAGAAACACTAATCAGAAAAGTTCTACTGATCAGTAGAACTCAATCTAAAACAATTCTTTGTGTTTACTAAATGGCTTTGGAAACACTACTATTAAATATTGAGCAGATTAGTAAAGAGTGTTCACAAAGGTCTGCAAAGATCACAAAAATACCAAAAATCCCCAAGTACCTATCCTTCAACAGAAAGTCGTTATTTCCCTTGAGGTTCCTGTGGACCTCAATACTAGCCAATTTCCTGTTTGAATTTGGTTTTCATCATCCTTTCTTTTCATTCAACTTTATCATCTTCTTACAGTCCTAAACACAGTAAGAGTTTTTTTAACATCTGAATTTCATAAAAACTGATATACGGAATATTCTAAAATTTGTGGCACATTAGTATATGTGTGAAACTTACCTGTGTGTGTAACTATACTTCATGTATTTTCACTATTGTACAGAATATCCATTCTATTGTTAATGACCCCTGGAGCACATATAATCAAGAGTTTCTCTGTCATACAAAAGTGAAATGAGAATTGCTTAGCTCTATGTTATGGGCATTTTCAAATTTACTATGCCAATGGTACATTGCTTTTGAAAGTATTTGTATCAATTTATCATCATGCTCCGTTACTCCTCATCCTTAGAAGCCATGAATAAAAAAAAAAGTTGTAAATCTGGTGGATGTTCCTGCTGTGATTAATTTGCATTTTCCTGACATTTAATGTGATTGAGCTTTCTTTCACACATAATGGCCACTAGGATGTCTACTTCTATGAAAGGCTTTTCAAATCTTTTATTCATTTTACTATTGGATTATTTGATTCATAGGAACAGTTTATATAGTTTGCATATTAATCTTTTTAGTATATGAACACAAGGGTCTCCCTCCAATTTGCACATGAGTGCTCATTGTCTTTAACAGGTCTTGCTGAACAACAGCCAGTTGTAAGAGTATAAACAATATGGTCTTTATTTTCTTGTCAAAATATGAGGTTAAAATACGGAAAAATAAAGAATATAAAAGTGCAACAGGGTGTTTGCAATAAGTGATACCTCTTTGGAGCTGCCACTATAAACAATGGCAGAATCAATCAAAAATAAGGACACTACGAGGGCTTAGAGAGAACTGGCGTAAATGGGATGCAGTGGAAAAAGCAATACTCTAGCTGGTCTGAAGGAAGATCTAAACCCCTGATGATTAAAAAATAATTTTTTAAGATTATGTTTATTTACTTATGTATACAAGAAAAAAGGTGTAGACTAAAGGTTCAGGGGCAGAAAGGATTCATCAGAGACAGAGTGGGGAGCATAACAGGTGGATCCACCGAAATACAGTGCTGAGGGGAGCAGCGGGGGACAGGAGAGGCCTGCTGCATCATGTGGGTCAGCTCCCTGGTAGTGGACTGAATTCAGATGCAGTGGCTGGAGATAGCTTTACAGTGCTTTTAAACCTTGTGCACCCAGAAAATCCAAAGAAATAAGATTTTGCCAAAGAACACATTCCATTGTTCAACGAGCACATGGGAAGATGCTCAACATCTTTAGCATTAGGAGAAGGTAAATCGAAACCACAATGAAGTACAATTTTACATATAAGAGGATGCCTGAAAATTATATACATAATAACCAGTGCTGGTGAAGATGTGGAGACATGGGAGCCTTCATACATTGCTGAGGAATTACAAAACTGTGCTTCCAGTCTGTGTAAAACAGGTTAGCAGTTCTTAAAATTATTAAACATAGGCCCTCCCTGGTGGCGCAGCGGGTTAAAGCACAGCACTCAGAATCTAAAGCCGCCGCATGAGTTCGATTCTCGCCTGCCCGGGAGGTGACCACATGTTGTGGCAGACCTCTCCTGACCCGCCCACTGCTCCCCTCAGCAGTGTACTTCGTCGATCTGCCTGTTCTGCACCCCACTCTGTCTCTGGTGAATCCTCTCACCCTCCGCATCTCTGGCCTGTACCCCAGTTCTGTATGAATAAATAAATAAATCTTAAAAAAAAAATTATTAAACATAGAATTACTATATGACCAAGAAATTACATATTTAAATATTTACCCCCCAAAAATGAAATTACATGTTCAGACAAAAACCTGTATACAAATGTTCGTAGCAGCATTATTAACAGTAAACAAGTAGAAACAATCCAAATATCCATCAACTGATGAATGGATAGAAAAAAAAATGTATATGTTCACTAGGAAACGATTTATCAATAAAGGGAAATGAAGTACTGGTATATAGTACAAGCATCAGTGGACAGTTTGCACAAGTGCAAAACCCCAATCAAAACACATTTAGTTTCGGATTCTATTTATGCATGTCAGAATAGGCAGATCCAGACAGACAAAAAGCAGATAAAGGTAGGTAGGGGCAAGGAGGAGGGGGAATGATCAGTACAGACACAGGATTTCATTTTAAAGTAATGAAAATGTTCTAAAGTTAAACCATGGTGATATTTATAGAACTCTGAATATATTAAAAACTTACTTAACTGGGGGGGGGGGAGCAGGGGGGTAGGGGGCCTGCCTGGTGGTGCAGCAGGTTCAAGCACAGCACTAAGAAGCTAAAGCCTCCACAGCATGAGCTTGATCCTTGCCCTGGAGGTGACACATGGCACTGCAGACCTCTCCTGACCCACAAGCTGCTACCCTTAGCAGTATACTTTGTTAGTCCGCCTGCTCTGCTCCCTACTTTGTCTCTGGTGAATCCTTTCACCACCCTGCAGCTCTGGCCTGTACCCCAGTTCTGTATGCAGAAATAAATCTTAAAAAAAACTACTTAATCATGTACACTTTAAGAAGTGTGAGTTTATATATATACTATATAACTGAATTGCATGCCAATACAGCTGTTATTTAAACCAAAAAACAACAAAATCAGATCTAAACCTATATGGACAAGGGAGAGTAGGAAAATAACTGCATGCAGAAAAATGTCAGAATACAGAAATAAAGTGCTGAGTGGTAAACCATGAAGTAACGAGATTTGCTTTCCATTATTTCTTCAGTGAAAGCAAATATAAAAGCTAAAAAAAGGCTGATTTAATTTTAAGTGTGTTGATTCCATCAACTTGTTCAAACAGATCACCAGCAAACTACCACCCACAGGTCAAATCTGACCCTCCACCTGTTTTTGTACTACATGCCTGCAAAGAATGGCTTTTATGTTGGTATTTTTTGAATGGTTGAAAATAAAATATTCTTCAGAATGTTTCATGAAAATTATTTGAAATTCAAATTTTAGCATTAATAAATGTTTATTGGAATACTCATTTCTGATACCAAACATTTTTAAGGTAAATGAGTGTGTAGTTTTGGTCTTGTATAGTCTTTACCTTCTTTAGCATCAGGATTACTTGTTAAGCAACAGATCTCAAGATAGATTTTACTATTTCCATTTTGTACAGTATTTTGGATAAAATAGGAACTAGTTGTTCCTTGGTAGAATTCCTGTGTAAGCCTAATTTGGGCATGAATTTTTGGGAGGAAGGGGCTCTCACATTACAAGTGTTTAAAATTACTTAGTGACATATTCATATTTTCTATTACTTATTCTATTTTAGAATATAGAACTGTTCAAAGAAACTACACCATTTCCATAACTCTTTTATTCTTTTTTCTATGTTATTTGGTCTGTGGTTATTCTAAGTCTGTTTAGGTCTCTGTTTTAAAGTTAGTCTGCCTGTGGTCTATATATCTCATCTTTCAGAACCAGAGTTGAACAGTTATAAAACAAAACAAAAAAAAGACCTTCTGGTTTCGATGTTTAACACATTTACTATAGGACTTTCAAGAAAGTACTTGTAGACTCTTGCTAGGGATGAAAGATATTAATAAAAAAGAAAAAAGTATAAATTAACAGGACAAAATAAGTCAGAATCTCTTTTGACCTTAGAGTGGGAAAAACCATCTTAAGTGAAACTAAATTATAAATAACAAGGCAAAAAAATATTTAATCTGATAACACAGAAATTAAAAATTTCTCAATAGTAACATTATGGATGGAGGTAGCTGGTAAAACACTAAAGTAAGTTATCTGCAAAGATAAAAACAACACAGATGTTTCTAATATACAACTGTAATTTAATAAAAAGGAAACACAAACTGAAAGAAAAGCATAAAATTTAAGGAGGCAATTTGCATAAAAGGAAATCTCTATATATAACAAGTATAAAAAGAGATGTTCAAACTCATTGGTAATCACAGAAAAGAAAATTAAGCTAACAATGAAACACTATTTGGTGTCTTTAGACATGCTAAAATTAGGCCACTAATAAAGAATGGCATTACACAGGGACCCAGTTTCATATAATTCTGGTATTAGCTATTAACACAAATTAAAATAAAAAATCACTATTCAGGAAATAAAAGTCCAAGAAGTAACAACATATAATAGATATGTAGCTAGAATAGGTGATATTCACAAGTGAGTCAGCAATCATTTGCTGAACTGAATATATAGCTTCGAATGCTGTGGCACTGAGGAATTGCATTAATATAGTTAAATATTCACATTAGCTAGTTAGTGTTTTCAGCTCAGAAAACTAGCTGGAAGAAATATGCTTTATGGTTAACTGAAATATAATTTTTCCTTAAAATTGTGTGAGATTTATATTTTTAAATATATCATCAACATCATAGATTCTAAAATCAATGGTTTATTTTATTCTTGACTGAATTTAAAGTAGGTATATACATACACATTATTAGAGGTAAGTGAAAGTAAAATTATCTCTCTCAAACACACTAAGTTGTATAACAATTTATGCCATTAAATACACATATACAAATACTACTTAGGACTTTGAATCAGAGGACACATCTTCATTCCTCCTCTGTTCACGGTGTGGTGCCACAGTTACAACAGAGGTTCCCATCAGATGCACTGCGGTCCCCTTCCTGTCTGTGTATGCCAACAATATGAGTAACTAATCTGGGTTTTTCTTCTCTGCATAGACCTTACATCAACTCTTTTTCAATCCACTGCCACTAGTAGTTTAGATCTGCCCTCAAATTCAGATGATAGCTCATGCCCCTTAGTCTGCCTCCCCTTTTTCCCATCCCACTTTTTACTCTCCCTGCTTCTATATTCATCCATTTAACCAGCATTTTCTGAGTATTAAGTTTCATTGTATGGGATACAACAGTAATAAAAACAAAGTCCTAGCTCTTTCAGAGTTTTCTCTTGCTTCTTCACTTACATTCTATATCCTGTTATAAAATAAATACTTCCACTGAACCACTCCCCTCTTGCCAACCTCATTCAAAAATACCTACTTTGGCTGCTGTGGCCTGCAGAATAAAGCTCAAACTTTCAGGTCTATTTTCCAAGATCTTCTATAATCCCCATTCTGTATTTCCACCTGAATCTACTCCTCCTCCACTATGCTTATCCTGTATGTCAGCTAAATCTGAGTACTTCTTTTGAATCTTATCTATAGCATAGATAGAATACATTAGATGATAAACTTACAGAGGAACTGCAGCAACAAAACTAAAAACCTAACAAGATAACTTACAGACTAACTGCAGCAACAAAAGCAACAACAAAAATCTTACAAGATAACACAGAAAAGCCAAACAGTAAATAAACATGGGTACTCAACACCTGCCTCAACTATTTTGAGGCTGTCTTATTAAATGCCATGCGCCACACCTAGAGATATGGAATGGGGCTTTCCTCTCAAGCTATGAAATGTCAATCAGTCTAGGAAAAGGTGACTGGTCAACACAAAAGAAGTGTAATCTTCCAACCATAGCGGTCTTCATCTTATCCTGGGGCTACTTTGAGAGTCATCAAACAAACTTAGGGATAATAGTGGGCCACAGACGTATAGAAATGGACTGGGAATGGTGAAGTAAGCATTTTTTATTGGCAGTGAGAGAACTAAGGTAGCGTAGAGAAGCAGTATGTTTGGGGCAAAATGATCACTAAAGAAAGCAGCTGTTAGCTGTGACACCCTCCAGTCTCAACAGGATACAACTAAGTTCTGGCTCAGGTAGCACAGCAGAAACCAGAATTAACCCCAAGCTGGAGTTGTGGCCTGAGTACAAAGTAGAGAAGGCCAGAGGGAATGAACTTGCAGCCTTGAAAGAACTGCACATAATACAGCACAGTAGAAAACTTGCAAACAGCTCCACACTCTAGATCGACCAGGGGAGATCTGTGTCATATGAGCTGTATATAACGAAATGCAGTTTTATCAGTAGTTGGTTGTTACATGATTATGCTATTAAGGACCAAATGGCTGTATTTTTACTTTTATGAATGACAAATGTCACTGTCTTCTGTGCACCTACATTTTCCTCTAAACAGACAGAGTGAACTCCTGCACAGCAGAACCTATAATCATAATAAAATTTCCCATGAGTTGCTTTATCCTCACAATTTTTACAAGTTTTTTTTTTCCACAAAGCCTTTCACCATGAGTCTTCACAGTACAAGAATTATTTGTTCAATGAATAAGTGAACTAGATCTTTGTCATTTAGGTATAAATATAATGTAAAATTTTAAAGGGACCCACCCCTAGGTCTAGTTCTTCGAGTCTCCAAACACATCTAGGATTAATAGCGGATAATCTTCTTCACAACTGCCATTTTTTATGCAGAACTCTACTTTTCCTGAAGGCATCAGTCATTTTCAGATTAAAAACAAACAAAAAAAGATTTAATGAAGGACTAACCTTTGCATCTCTTCTAAAGGGAGGCGATTAGATCCTATGTCCTACATTGTCTTTCTCCAGAATCAGCATCTCTTTTTGGATCAGGACAATTTAGAACTGGAAGCACTTCCTTTCAATAGCTACATTCTTGGTGCTGATAACTCACTATTTCTGGCTACATAAGCTGTATTTGGGCTTATGTTTGACAGAACAGTTTTCACAGAGTCAAGTCTGTTTGGGCTGCTTCCCAGGTTTCGCTTTCACTTTGATTATGGAGTAAACACCTTGTCTAAGTGGTCTTAAGGTTTTATTTCTGAGTCAACAGTCTGGTACCCACAAAGGAACCCAAAGGACTGTCTGGATTACCTGGAGCAGTAAAGAGGCCAGAAAGTATGCCTAGATACCAGTGGACTTTTGACATCATCCGGCTCCTCAGGCCAGAGGTCGAGCCCATTCTAGATGAGGGTAAGTTCTTCTTATAGCTTGGGCTTCCAAGCTCACGGTCAATGGCTTTTCAGTTTATTGTAGAATTGTGTCAGGTTGTCAGGTAAGGCAGGTTTGCTCTGCTCTCCCAAAGGAGGTATGGAATCCATGCTACTGCTCAGGTTAAGGGAGTATTTTACAGCTCAAATTAACTCAGGCAGGCCCTGGATTAGCAAGTGGCTCCCTAAACGGGAGGACATTACTAAAGATATCTCACTCTAATACACCTGTGTATACAATGTAGAAAAGCAGGTTCAAGGAAAATGATAACATAAAAATGGAAAAATGACTGTGACTGTCTCAAAAATAAATTGAATACTTAAGACTAAAGGACCCTAATTAATCAGAGGACATAGCGTCACGAATTCTGGCTTCTCTGACTTTTACTAAATGACCCCACACCTGTTTTCAGTCTTCCTATGGGCCACCCTTGGTTCATGTCATGTCTGTAAACTGTTAATATCAACTCATGAAATTTATTTTTATATTCAATTGTCACATTTAATTTGAGGTTGGATAACTATTCTGAGTTATTTTGTAGGTAGGAAATTTGGGTTCCAGGTCTTGCCCTTACCCTGCTATGCTTTTTGACTTTTTTTAAAAATCTTGAGATTTGGGTGAAAGGAACTGCCATCTTTAGACACTGTCTTTTGTGTTATAAGAAGCATATGACCTGAGTTAACACCAATTGCTTATGAAATTTTGGAAGTCAAAGCTACAAATTTTGGTGGGCATGGTTCAAGCACTTAAAAGCTATTAGAGCACTTTACAACTCAAAAAGATGTCTACCGTCTGAGGTGCAAGTTGGTCATGAACTGAGGTAACTAGCACCATCAATATCCCATAAAATCAGTTGAATAAACTTTTAAATTGCTAATTGGACCTGTGGAAATCCAGAGGGTTCCCAAAATAAATTTCTTATTGGAAAAACTGAATTAATAAAGAAAAGAGAACTGTAGAGAAATAAAGAAGTTTCTGCCTACTTTAGGGAATTTTAAGAAAAGTAGAGGAATCTGATTTAAAATCAGATATTAACAAAGATCATGGCCTCGATTTTACAAGTTTTACAAAAGTTTTACAAAAACTTTACAAGAAAAAAAAAAAAAGTTTTACAAAAACTTTACAAGATTTTGTCAAGTGGCCCCATGGAACTCTTTTGGTTTCCAAAACTTATCTTTTTGCAGACTATGTCAAAACCTCAGGCTTACAGGCAAAGTTGTGTGTGTGTGTGTGTTGTGTGTGTTTGAAAGAGCTAACTGGAAAAGCAAACACGAATAAGAGCTCTCCTCTCAGAGTCTTCATGTGCCATAACCACAGATCTACTTATGTGTTCTTCAGAAGTAGAATAGCAGGATTAGATAACGTATTCCTTAACTCTTGCCTTTCAGAGAACGGACTTTGTCTCAATATGGCTTCATCCAATGTCTACTGCCAATCCTTGGGGAGTCTGGTTTTTCTTTGCTTACCTTTACAAAGGTTGTGCTCTTAGTCCCTACAGGTCTTAAAGGTTTATATGCTACTATGTATTTATGCTAGTATATACTAATGTAATTCTTAAGTTTCCATCTTTCACAGGACATCTCCTTAATTAAAGAATAGTATAGTTCAATCAACAAAGAATAAACACACTCCAACCCAAGTTCTTGGGGACTTATGCTATTTTTGTTTTACAAAGGAAGTTTTTAGAAAAAAATGTAGGGCCCTCCCTGGTGGTGCAACAGGTAAGGACACAGCACTGCAAGTTAGCAGTAGCCACTGCAGTATGAGTTGGATCTCCGGCCCCGAAGGTGACCATATGGCACAGCAGACCTCTCCTGACCTACCCACTGCTCCCTGATCTGCCTGTCCTGCTCCCAACTCTGTCTCAAGTGAATCCTCTCACTGCCCCTGCACTTCTGGCTTGTAGCCCAGTTCTGTATGCATAAATAAATACATCTTTAAAAAATAATAAAAACAACTCTGCTCTCAGGAAACTGTAACGCAAGTTTTTGGCCCCTGCCTTCTTTGTAGCCCAAGAGTTACAGGCGTGCAAGTTATAGGGTGTGAAGGTATATTGAGATGAGCACAAAGCAGAAATAAAGAACTATTTTCTGGAGCATCATTTTGGGGGTGCACATGTCAATTTCCAGGTAAGGCAATGTGCATACTTTAACTAATGGTTCTGGTAGGTAATCATACCAACTTTCTCTGGTACATGATAAAGTTACAAGAATCTAGAAGATTAAAGATTTTACAAATAATAATAATAATAATAATAATAATAATAATAATAATAATAATAATAATAATAAAATAATCCCATATTTGTCCGTGGGTCTGTCCAGAAGAGAAGTTCAGGCTTCAGACTATAGTCTCTGCTGATGGCTGATCACAGAGCTCTGCGGGATCCCCTGGCATCCTTTACTTCTGCCTCTGCTTTCTCCTGGCCCACATTTTGCTCATAAATGTTATTTTTTTCCTTTCTTGTAAGCTTTTACCTTTGGATGGTACTATCAGAATTTTATAACTGGCTTCTAAATGGTGCCTATAAAAATTCTAAACTCTGAAATATAATAGTAACTGCACAAAATATTTTTTTAAAGATTTATTTATTCATACAGAACTGGGATACAAGCCAGAGATGTGGAGGGTGAGAGGATTCACCAGAGACAGAGTGGGGAGCAGAACAGGCAGATCGACGAAGTACACTGCTAAGGGGAGCAGCAGGCGGGCCAGGAGAGGTCTGCCACGCCATGTGGATCTCCTCCGGAGCAGGCGGGGATCAAACTGATGTGGAAGTAGCTTAAGCTTCTTAGTGCTGTGCTTTAACCCGCTGCGCCACCAGGGAGAGCCCCAAAATATTTTTAACAAATTAAATTGAAGATTTTTAGAAAATGAGAATTATTCTAAATTTAATTGGTTAATGTGAAGCACCTATGGCGTCAAACCATAATATTGGATGTTACAATTTTACCCTGTTTAAATCAAAGTTACCTTAAGTTAGAAGGGGCATCCTGAAATTAGAATTGTCAGCTGAAAAGTAAACTTGTCTCTTTAAATTTGTAACTGATAGTTGCACATAAATCTGTTCTTTACTGCTATTTAAGTAATTTCTCAAATCTCTTATAGTAACTGAGGTTTTACTCACTTTAAGAGTAGGAATTCACTGATGAACTTTAGATTTACTTTCTGGTCCTTATTGGAAAGGAACTGAAGAATTTAATATTTATGAGTAAATATGTCTTCAGTCACCTTAAAAAACTGAAACATGCTTAAAAATTAAAGCTATTTCTTTCAATTCAAGGACACAATGATACAAACAGGTTACATTTTACAAATGCTTACAAACTAGAAATTAGGAAATAAAGGGAGGAAGGGTTAGGAGGTCTAATTAATATGTGAAATTAAAGCTCATAGGAGTCACCAGGTGAGGAGATAGTGTGTGTGCATTTTTAAGATGTATTTATTTATGCATACAGAACAAGGGTACAAGCCAGAGGTGCAGGGGTGGTAAGAGGATTCACCAGTGACAGAGTGTGGTGCAGATTGATGAAATAACTGCTGAGGGGAGCAGCGGGTGGGTCAGGAGAGGTCTGCTGAATCATGTGGGTCAGCTCCTGAAGTGGCTTTAGCTTTTTAGTGCTGTGCTTTAATCAGCTGCACCACTAGGGAGGGCCTGAGTGTGTGTTTTCAAAGGCCTAAGGGGCAGTGACAGATTTTGCATGTCTAAGACTAGTATCAAGATGAAACTGGTTTTGGGAATGGAGCAAAAGATGGAAAAGCCAAAGAAAGTACTGATAATCTGAGAGAGGTATCTTAAAAATGAACTTTATAGGGTCAAGCTTGATAAGAATGACCCATTGTAATGGTTTTTCTTTGTTTTAGCTAAGCTTTAATATCAGTAGTATATTTATGTGAAATCAAACTGGTATTTTATCTGCTAAAAGAACAAAACATTTTTAACTATGGTCATCTTTTTAATAAACTGCTCAGTAATTAATAATCTGGTACTTTAAGGCCTAAGATTAGCTAGAAAGAAATCTTGATAGTATTACAGTACTGTGAGAGAAATATTTTGCTCTTTATAGCATTGCCAATCTAAGGGTAACTAAGTACTGTATTTATAAAGTCCCTGCAAGTATGTTAAGTCTGTGACAAAAATTTCCTAGTATCAAAACTCTCAAATAGTAGTCTTTAAGTAATTGAAGAAAAAAATGCATGGGAGACCTTAGAAAAACTCCTAAGACACCCATAAAACTATACTTGTAAAAATAGAACTATGAAACAAATTGATCTAATCTGGGTGTATTGGAATGTATGTAAATAAATATTATTCTAAAATTATATGAAACTTGCTAAGAGTTTGTTTTGGTGAAATATTACTGGTTAATTCTGGTTATTCTAAAAGATTATATGTCACAAAATTAGGCAAATTCCTGTCAACTGCAATAATATTAAATTTTAATTATGATTATTTTAAAGTCTTTTTGCCATTAACAGAACTTACTTTGCTTTTTATTCAGAGAAATTCACAGAAAAAGGACTCTGCTGCACACCCTGTAAATACATGCTTATCAGGGAATTAAGAAAGAATTATTAAAACTTACAAAAATTGTTAATAAGAGATCGAGATTTCCTACATGGAACTGAATAAACTATGAACTAATATTTTTGATGACTATTTGAAACAGTAATTTTTATGTTTTGCTTTCTCCAGAAAACAACTTTTTGCTGAGCTGAGTCATGATCTGCTGTGATGGCAAATTCAGACCTTTTGTGACCAAAACTGAAACATCTGCTTTTTTCCCTGATACCCCCCAAATGTTAGTGTTTACTAAGTTTACATTTGTATTGGTAATGTATTTGCGTAAGTCCAATAAGATTTTTTTTTTCCTAATAAACTCTTGAAAAACATGTTGGTATTCCTGGGATTTAGCTACAATATACTAATCTGCTTACAGGAGTGAATCTAGACTGACCTCAGTCTTCAAAGAAAACACAGGTTGATACCTGGCTTTCAAGAGTCACCACTTCACTGAAAGATACAGGCAGGCAAAGAGTGATCATGGTAAGATCAAGGCATGGGCCTGAGCTCTGAGAAGTCATTAAGAGTTTAACTTCTTTATGAGAAGTTCCAACAAGGTAGATCTTAACATATATTTTGTTCTTATTGTGCTTATGAAGAGAACTAGCCAAGTTTATTAGAACTAGAATTAACAGTAAAACATTTTACTGCATTTGGCAGAATTGGAGAAATGAAGAAAAAGAACTCATATATGTTTTTTAACATCACTTTCTGGTCTCCTCAATTATTTTTAGTGTTTGCATTCCTATCTGAACACTGGAATGGATCCTAAACTTTTCTAATACCCAGCTATCATACTCCAAACTGAGGTTTCCAACTTTTTTTCTTTCCAATCTTTTTTTTTTTTTAAAGACTTATTTATTTATTCATACAGAACTGGGGTACAGGCCAGAGGCTCAGGGGCGGTGAGAGGCTTCACCAGAGACCGAGTGGGGAGAAGAACAGGCAGATCGACGAAGTACACTGCTGAGGGAAGCAGCGGGCGGGTCAGGAGAGGTCTGGCTCGCCATGTGGTCTCCTCCGGGGCAGGCGGCAGGCGGGAATCGAACTCATGCGGAAGTGGCTTCAGATTCTCAGTGCTGTGCTTTAACCC
Organism: Condylura cristata; assembly: GCF_000260355.1. NCBI lineage: Eukaryota > Metazoa > Chordata > Mammalia > Eulipotyphla > Talpidae > Condylura > Condylura cristata. Next base: position 1,304,240 of record NW_004567147.1, on the reverse strand, counting down.
GCTGCGCCACCAGGGAGGGCCTCCAATCTTTTTAACTTGTATTGACGGAAACCAAACTGCCTGTTCTGAACTGAAGATGGAGAATTTTTAACTTCAGAAATATTACAAAGATGGTGTGCCTAAACATAACGGTTACTGCTTTCCTAACTATCTGATGACATCATCTTGCAAAGGAGGATGTCACTGCCTTTCCCCTAGCTGAAGATGCTTCTACCCTGACATCTGCAAATCTTTTATGCTTCATGCTGCTGCCTGCAGTCTAGACAGGATCAGGGCTTGCCTCAATCTTTAACTTCCATTCTTCTTATTTCCTGACCAGATCAAGGCTTGCCTCAATCTTTAATTTTCATTTCTTCTCATTTCCTGACTAGGTCAGGGCTTGCCTCAATTTTTAACTTTCATTTTTCTTATTTCCTTTAAATGACGTTTATTATTCTGCTTGCCAGAAATTGGACACAACTGTTTAATTGGACTCTGAACCATCAAGTAAAGGCACAATGGATAAAAGTATTGGAAAGTGCTAATTTCCTCCCCTCCCCCATTTACAAGCAGTCACCTTGGACTGCAATGCCCTGTAAAGCCATGCTTTATATATAGATAGATATAGATATAGATATACACACATGCAGGTTCAGGGGCTTTTGCTTCTGTAACCTGACTCACCCAGGCGTGCTGCAAAGGCACTCTGGAAGACACATGGAGGAGAGATATGTAGGAGACTTGAAGACACACATAGGTTGGAACACCTTGGGACACTATCCTTACAATACAGAACAATGGCAACTGTTATTCTGATTTGTATTTTTGTATCGTCTGTCCTAGAGCTGCCTTATTCCTTTCTTGCTGTTCACCACCAGGAAAATCGGTCATCTAAGAATCTGTGGCAAGCTTTCAGGCCTCACAGGACTTCTACAAGCAGCTGTGTTTGGCTAAGCATTTGTATACAGGGGGATAGGTAATTTTTGGTTAGAACTATCCTTCATCTCCTCTCTAAGCACACTGATTCTATTAAAGACCTATCACATCAAGAGTATGTTTTCTGAGCGTCCCTGGTGGCTTAGGGGTTAAGTCTCAGTGCTGTTACTGAGAGTTCCATCTCCTGCCAAGGAGTTGACTCACATGAATACATACCAGTGCAACAGACCTCTCCTGTCTCCCCTTAGCAGTATATGTCAGTAGCTCTGCCTGTTCTGCTCCTCTCTGTCTCTGGTGAATCTCTGCATGCTACCCACCCCCACGTTTCCCCCCACACACACCTATGCTTACACATCTTCTATACCAAAAAAAGTATGCACTTTCTTTTTCTTTATGCTCAGAGATGGCCAGACCCCTTTAAAGCAAACACCCCTCGACAATGTGTGGTCCCTCAGTCATGTATGAACAATTGGAATATTAAATTAAAAGCTCCCAACAAAATGTTTCTATGCAGAATCAATGGTGCCAAAAGGACAACAAAGGGCTAAAGGTTACTACTATAAAGTTACATGGGTAAATAATGGTCTGACAAACCTCTGTAGGTGAGTAGAGGTAGAAGAGTTACCTTTGACTTTTAAGAGAAAATATATTATTCAAGACTGTAACAAAGTTTAATTCTGACCAAAAGGGGAGACTATAAACATGTAAACTTTTCTGGGGACCCAGCTTTAGTGTGGTGAGCAAACTAAAGCTATCAATCAGTCTGCTCAGAGAAAAAGGTGGAACTATGCAACAGCGGTTTCCCAGCTTTTGTATCTCTTCTAAGAGGAGGAGACAGGACCTTCTAAGGGGAAGACAGGCCTTCCCCTAGCATAAGCACACCTTTGGACCAGGACAATTTAGGACTGAACAGCCGTCCTTTCAAGAATTGTTACATTCTACCACAGAGCAAGGTTTGGGATGCTTCCCAGGTCCCAATCCCTCTTTTACCTAAGACATCCTTTCTCAGAGCATGTCTGAGATTTTTTTTTTCCACTTAATGTAGGTGAAACATGATTTCTGCTGAAAAAATATTCTACGTTATTAGATATAATTATAAAATGTTACCTAAAGCATAAATGCATACAAAATGAAGACCTTGAACAAAATCAAAATCAACTTACTAGTAATCATTGCTCCAGTGACAGAAGCCAGAAACCCGATGCTGACTGCAATCACAGAGATTACTCTTCCCTGCCTGTGTCTCTGCAGCATCACAAACATCAACACTCCTGCAGCACCATGGACAAACAGAGAGGAGAAGAGAGCCCAGAGAAAGATCCAGTACCACATCTCTGAAAAGAAAAGCAAAGTGTTAATAATTCTGTCGAAGCACAGCTCAGAAAATTCAGTTTAACAGTTAGCACTAATGCTTTAAGGGGAATTTAAATGATATGATACAAAAATAATAAACACGGTATGGCAGTACTAAATAAATTTCATCAACTATCATCACTAATGCTTGATGGTGAAAGTACTACATAAGTACTATGACTTACACTGTAATTTACTATAAATGTTTCCATCATATTGCTATCATCCATCAAATTGACTTAATAAGCCCCTAATTCCATTTGTAAATCGTCTAGTTGTTTTTCACATGTAGTTTTCTACTTTTTACACAAAATAGCAATGTCAAGACACTTTAAACACTACCCATTGAATTTTTGTAGAAATCAATGATTCTCTTTTATGATTTTAAGAATTTCAGGCAATCCTTCTCTTGACTCTAGCTCTTTAGCTTTATAAACTAGAGAATCAATTAGTTTTAAATTCCTTGCCTCAGATCATTTACCTGGAATTCTATCTTTTCCTACATAGATCCTCCATTACCATTCACTGTAGCCTACACAAAACATACCTCTCATTTTGTTTCTCTAGCATTCATTCTTTTTTTTTCCTAGCTACCTGCTATCTCCCAGGAAACGCATTCCAGTTACTTCTAAGGCCATGCATTAGAATTTCCTTCTATTCAAAGTACCATCCCTCTTTTTAAATGCAGTAGTTCAGTAAGAGTCTGTTACAGCTAAAAGAACATATTCATGTTCAGATGCTACCTTGAAAATCATCCTTGGTATATAAATTTTCTATAACACAAACATATCTGTACAAATCCTACTCATTACTGGCAATCATACATGCGGGGGAAAAACAAAACAAGACACTAGGTCAGTTTAGGTGAAGAAAACTGTGGTATCCTAACAATAAAGCAAGAACAGATACCCAAGGACCCTAGATGAAAACTTGGCTTCTCAGACAGCGGGAGAACAGCACCACCTTCCTCGTAAGCAGCTCGGGTTGTCCAGTTGATGTGAATACCTGGAGGCCCACAGTTTCCTCCTGTCACATCCCATCTAATACAAGATTCTAACCATTGAGCAATCATGAAAGGGGGAAGTCAAAGGAAGACTTTACCAGTGCTGAACAAAGTACCAAACTTCAAAAATCAAATGTGAAAAAAACAAACTCTGAAGCACACCATCCATACAATAACCCAACTTCAAGAGATAGCCCTTCTTCCTGGGTCATCTTATAAAACACATTCAAAATAATTCCCAACTCAAAGCTGTCCATAAAACTTCACTCTAAATTAGTTTTCCCTGGATTACTGTAGTGTGCTTGTTTACTTTAAAGTGAGCTAAGAGGCAGAAGGGCTGTAATATGACTTCATTCTCTAAACAATACCAGAAATAATACTATTCCTAATCTCTATCTCCTCTGTTCTGGTTGCCAAGTCACTCAAAAATTATCTTTGTTGTTTTAGTTTGTTATCTTTGGATAAAATCATTTATGAGAAGTGGATTCTTCTAGGTGTCTAGAAAATATTAACTGAGTAAAAACAAGTCAAAGAATGGTACATATCATGTGACTGCAACTCTTTAAAAGTTGTTACATGGACAAAAAATATATAAATAGAAAACAATGGCTAGCTCTTAAATATAGGAAATGAATGTTACTTTTCATACACTCATTACTGTGTATTTTTAGCCATCGTGTCTGATTTTTTTATAAAGGTATACTGCATACAGACTGTCTTTAAAAATAGTTTAAAAATAGTTTTTCATTCTAGAATTCATCACACAAAAAGAGGCTCTATTAGGTCAACGGCCCTCCACCAGTTTGCTCACAAGAATTACACTTAGAGCAACTGAAACAATCTCTGGAGGTGGAACCTAAAAATCTGTATTTACCAAATAACCATGACATGCAGCTGAGATGGAAATCACTCCTCTGGGCTAAAGTTTCATAAAAGGTATTTATTTAAAAATTCTGAGTCAAAAAAACAAAACTTATCTCATTTGACAACTATATATATTTTTAATCTTGTACAGGATTCTTTCTTACCTTTCTCTTAATATCATTAATTAGATACTGAAAACATGCTAATAATTAACTGTAACCTTGAAGCTGAAAAATACTGTAACAATAAGACTATATTTTGATACTGTTCAAATTTTCTGTTTTCTCCATAAAAAATGATCCACTTTATAGATCTAAATAATCTATTATCTCAAGCTTTTCCCAATGCCAGTGTGGAAATCACTCTCCTTTAGTGACTTCTCATTTGGGGGACATGTCCCTCATGGGGGTTTATTAGACACGCAGGGAAACAATACATTTATAATTTGAAAAAGTTTCTGATTTAAGAGTATGGACAATGAGCCTTATCTGGCCTATTACCTGTCTCTGTACAAAGTGTGTGCCCAGAATGGCCCTAACATTTTGAAATGGCTGAAAAAGAAATCAAAACAACAGGATTTCATGACATAAAAACTATATGGATTCAAATTTCAGTGTCCATTAAATTTAAAAGGACCAGTCATATTTGTTCATCTGTAGCTCCAGAGTTGAGTGATTAGGACAGAAGTCACATAGCCCACAAAACCAAAATCACTTACTGCCATTACTCCATTGGTCCTTTACAGAAAAAGCTTGCTGACTCCAGGTGTACAAGATTTTCATACATATCCAGGGGGTCATGCGTTGTAACACACCCCACTGAAAATTATAGTCACAATATGCTCATTATATTATCAACAATTAACTCTTTGGTTGTTTAAAGATACTTCACCAGCACCTGTTCAGTTATCTCAGGTACTGAAGAGCACAGTACGCAGCTGATACTCTATGGTACACAGCCCTGAACAAGGGGGATGAGTGTCAAAAAGATCCCAAGAGAATTCATTACCATGGCTGAATTAAAAACAAACAAACAAACAAGATGTAAAGATAAACAAGTGATAAACATTTTAAAGACAGAATGAGGGAAATGAATGACAAGCAAGGAGTAAAGAACTAAAAATAGTAAAAAAATTAAGATAGATTAAGCCAACAATTCTTAGCCTCAGTTTATGGTATTGGAGTTATTTGAGAAAAACTAAAAGAAATATCTCCTCCAGAAATTCTGATTTAACTGGGTATCAGAATTAAAATTTCCCATTCACCCACAGCCAAAAATGACAACCAATTGCTCTCTAAGACATAACAATCAAACATAGAATTATGTACAATGGAAAATATGAAATTATAAGAAATGTGGTCTCTGGTTCAGCTAAAGCCAAGAAATATGGGTAGGTAAAGATGAGGAACATGAAGATGAAGATACAGACTGCAGAAGTCTGAGTAGCTCTTGGGTGAATGAGACATTGTTCATAGGCCCCAAAAAGGCTTTAACATGAAGGAGTCATGAGACATTAAATAAGGATGTAATTCAATGAAATTCAACTTTTTAAAGATTACCCTGGTAGATACGGGTAAGTGAGTGTGAGAGGAGTTGAGAGACTATCAAGAATATAGTTCCAAGTGAAATGAAGGTCTGGATGCAGGCCTCAGGACAGAAGAGTTTGCCATTTGCGGATGGCCTGGATAAGCCAGATGAGAGACATATGATGCCTGGCCAACCCCAGACTTCTAATACAGGCAGATGAATAGATAATAGTGTGATGGGATTGGAAGCATGCAAAGAATGTGTAGTATATCTGCAATATTGTTCAAATGTTGGTGACAAGCAAGGAGTAAAGAACTAAAAATAGTAAAAATCAAGTAGAAAAATGTGAATATTACCTAGAGACATTTACATTATAGCCCATATCATTAAAAATAATAAATCTCAAGTTTGTAATACCTGAAATTATTCTCCTTAATTCACAATTGATTTTGTCAAATTTAAAACCTATTATTACTAAAATAATTGTCATTAGATTTAAAGTTTTGTAATAACTTAGGATATAAGAAAGCTGCAAAGAAAGCTGTCCTCATCTTAACAATGTGGAAAAATATAAAATCGTAAAATTTTTCTTTAGCCCATCTGTCAGGTGGGCAACAAAGTAACCTAAATTCAAAGATTCCAGAGAATGGGGAATTTTAGCAAAGGAATACAAATGCCAAGAAAAACAAACTCAAGTGGAAATGCTAGAAATTAAGACAATAAAATGAACCAAAAAAACAAAAACCTGTATTTCATGAGATATGGAAACTCCTCGGGAGAGAGAGGACTGACAAATTCTGTGACCTGTGGTAAAGAATAGGAGCAAGAAATGGGCACCATGCAAATGGTTAAGAAGAAATCAGCTAACATTTTAGCAAACTGTTAAAAAGGTCAAATGTGGATTAAAATGTCAGGCTGGACATACGGAAAATAAGCAATCACTTGCAAGCCTCTGCCCCAAGTCTCTACAGGTTCTCCCTAGAAAAACAGGGCTCTAGGCCGGAGATGGGAGACACCACTGTGTTATGTGTAGGTCTACAGGAGGTGACTAAGGACTGCTAGAAGAAACACACATAACTCTGCCTGCTTCATTTAAAGAAAAGCTAGTAAACCAGAGGGTGACAAGTACTGCCACCCTCGGGAGATAGGCAAAGACTTATTGTAGCTTCTGAAGAGGAATGGGCAAAGAACCAGGGAAGACTCCGAACCCTATCCTCTATGCAGTGTGTTACTCTTCTGAAGAACCACAGGAAACTCCTGCCCAAGACCAGTCACAGATAAAGGGGAGAGTGTGGCTACTGTGCTTAGAAATAGAAGAATGCTAAAATTCACCAGCATTTGCCTAAGCCAAAAACTGAGTCAGGACAGCAGAAAAATATCCTTGCATCCACAAGTCTAATGCAAGTAACAAGCAACAGAGCTGTCAACGAAGTCAAATACAGGGAAAGGCATCTCTTTTGTAAGTACAGAAGAGTTGAAAAATTGTTAATAAGGCACTAACACAACAATGCTGCACCTCATTCCCACCCTAAGGATAAGGCAACAACAGAGAATTAGAAACCTATGTTAGACTTGAAATAACCATAACAAAACAAAACTCACTTCCTGGTGGATTAAATTACTTCTTGACACCACTGGTCCAGAAAGTCATTTCCAATAGTCTAAACTACCAAGAGCATCTTAGTCTCATCTGTTCTATATACAAGGTTGAATATTTATCGGTTTAAACATACACACACACACACACTCAAAAACAAGAGAAAGAAATCCATTGTCAAGAAGTAAAGTGCTCAACTGAGAATGACTTAGGTGCCCAGAAATAAGAACCGCCAGATAAGGACTTTAGAATTTAACTCTTAATTATTTAACATGGTAAAGGCTCCACCAGAAAAGGTAGACAAACACGCATAACAGATGGTGAGTTTTAGCAGAGGAATATAAACTCCAAGAAAAACGCAAACAGACATGCTAGAAATTAAAACAACAAAATAAACAAAAACATAAGCATGGCATAAAGAATTTTTTTTAATGGGCTTATCAGGGACTTGAGAGTTAAGCTAAATCAGTGAATTTAAATATGGACCAATAGAAATGATTCAAACTGTAACAGAAGCCATAAAAGTAGGGTAAGGGAGGAGGAAGAAAAAGATCTATGAAACACAATTTCAAATGGTTTAATCTCAAACAGCAGTTGGAGTCTAGAAATAAGACAACTGAATAGAAAATTATTTGGAAAGTAGCTGATACTGTAACAGGGTGGTCCCTAGGAAAAGGGGAAGTTCCAGGTTCCCTGCCCCACCCAGAAGGTGGGTGGAGCTGAGCAGAGAAAAAGGAGAGAAGAAAAGGAATCAAGAAGAAGAAAAGGAAGCTGGATGGAGAGCCAGAAGGAGACCTGAGGAAGCCACATGGAGCAGCAAGCATGTGATGAAGAAACCGTGCTTGTTTCCTGACCCTGGACTGGTTAAGGTAGATGTGGGTGAGATACCTGTAGGGAGGTGACTATGGCCGTGTTTATATTGATTTTGATTTTGCTCTTTTCCTCCCAGATTTGTCTGGTCATCTCTGACCCTTTTCCATAGGTCCCAGCCAGAAGGTGCTTTAGTCTTGTGACAGGCTTTCAGGCCTTGCTTTGGACTAACCCTTTTGGGTTGACTTTTGCCCATGAGGGAATGGGTAACTTCGGGTGTTTGATTTAGAAGTTATATTCTCTGTGTTCCGTATTGTATATTTACTGTATTAAAGTCCCTTTTCACTAAAGTTTTATATGTTTTGTCTTGTTGTGGTGGATGGCAGAATCCACTTAGAGCAGGCAGGTTTGGGGCTTCAGGGGTGTCCCTCGCTCCTTGTCCTCTAACAGATTTTGTCCTCTTAACAGATTTGCTGTCCTGTAACAATACTTTTCTAAAAATAATGAAATATTTCAAACCACAAATCTAGATGTTCAGAGAATTCCTCCTCAAAAGAAACCCCATAAAACAAAAGTAATTTATACCAGATACATCATGGTAAAATGACCAAAAATCAAAAATAGAGGGAAATTATTGACGGTAGTCAGGAAAAAAAAAAGGACATTA
>NW_004567147.1:1294229-1295287 GCF_000260355.1 Condylura cristata | reverse complement strand
CCGCCCCTGAGCCTCTGGCCTGTACCCCAGTTCTGTATGCACAAATAAATAAATCTTTAAAAAAAAAAATTACAGCAAACTTTTTATCAGACTATCTAACTGGAAGATATGGGTTGACGTTTTAAGGGCTGAAGCAAAAACAATAATAATAATAATAATAATTCAGAAATCTGTATTAGGAGAAATATCTTTCACAAATGAGGGTGAGATGAAGATTTTTTTTCAGAAAAAATACTTGGTCATTAACTGTCAATCAACCTGTGCAACAAGATATGTTAAAAGGAAACTCTTCAAACAGGAGATGGAACAGTATTTGAAAAACTACCCCTAAATAAAGAAATAAGCAACAAAGAAGGTTAAAATAAAGTCAAGCATACACCTGTTTTTCTTATTCTTAACCACTCAATATTTTAAGCAGAATTAAAAATAAGTTTCTGCATTTGTCAATATGAAAGCTCACTTAGCACAGAAGTTAAAACTATTGTAGATATTTAAACAGTTGTCTAATGCTTCTGAAAAGAGTTAAGAACAAGTTTTTAAATTTAATTGGGACACATTTAAGATCAGCTTTAATCTACTGCCTCTCTTAAAACTTATGGCAGTGCTGTTTATTAACCACTTAAACAAAATTACCCTTTTCTAACTAAATATATAATTTCAAACTGTAAATTATAGTACTCATCACTAAATAGTTAAAAAAAATCTTACAAAAACAAGTTTTTACTTTGAAACAATCAGAATGGCACTTCCCTTATATTAATCAGATTAGGTTACTTAAATAGTTCAAAAATGTTCTATATTTAAGCCACAGCACTATCTTTCCTAAAGGGGGTGATATAATTTTCTCTTCCTCTTAACTGATTAGCTACTCAGTTATAAAATATTAAAGGTCTAAACTTGAATCTATTATCAAATTATTAAAAAAGCTATACACGGGCCCTCCCTGGTGGCGCAGCGGGTTAAAACACAGCACTGAGAATCTAAAGCCGCTTCCACATGAGTTCGATCCCCGCCTGCCCCGGAGGTGACCACATGGCGTGGCAGACCTCTCCTGACCC
>NW_004567147.1:1285322-1294129 GCF_000260355.1 Condylura cristata | reverse complement strand
CAGTGCTGTTTATTAACCACTTAAACAAAATTACCCTTTTCTAACTAAATATATAATTTCAAACTGTAAATTATAGTACTCATCACTAAATAGTTTAAAAAAATCTTACAAAAACAAGTTTTTACTTTGAAACAATCAGAATGGCACTTCCCTTATATTAATCAGATTAGGTTACTGTTCAAAAATGTTCTATATTTAAGCCACAGCACTATCTTTCCTAAAGGGGGTGATTTAATTTTCTCTTCCTCTTAACTGATTAGCTACTCAGTTATAAAATATTAAAGGTCTAAACTTGAATCTGTTATCAAATTATTAAAAAAGCTATACACTAGTTTTGATATTTGTATGACCCAAGCATCTCAGGATATAATATACATGACACATCAAAGAGTAGCAGCAAGATAGTTGCTGATTCAGACTGACTTAAAATATTTTCTTAGTATGGATCAAATGGTTTTGCATATCATACAACATTCCCAAAGGGTATTTACACTAACTACTGGAAGATGAACTTTTTCAATCAATGAGTATAACTTATAATGACACTTTCAATATAACAAATGCCTAAAATCATAACCGAATAAAAGACCACATGAAGGGCTGACTGAGCAGAAAATACAAGCACAGCCAGGAAGCCAGTGGCGTGCACACTGAGGCCCGGCAGGCAGGGCCTCCCAGGCACTGCATGATTGGCAGTGACCCAGAGGGGGCAGCTGTGCTGCCCTGGGATGAAGCAGGTAAATTCACCATGGAAGAGATCTTCATATGTTACTCCAATTCCCTGAACAGGGTTGAAGAGGTCCTAATTTTAAGAGCTATCAAGGGGGTGTTCAAAGAACATTTTCTTTGTGGATGCCTCACCTACAAATCAGCATATTAAAGGTCTAAAAAGTCCCCACTTAAGAAGGTTTCTTAATGTTAATGAAACAAGTTTTTTAAAATTGACAGATTTCTGAACTTTTCTTAACTCATCACTTTCTAGATCAGCTTTCCCTTAGCATCATTATAAACTGTTGGCATTAGATTATATTATGAATGGGTAAATGAGGCCTGGGAAAGATGAGCCTTGTCCAAAGTACAGAAGTTAACTAGTAGATTGAAGATAAGACACTCAGTTTCTTGATTCATAAATGCAAGGATCCTATTGCTTCTTAGACTCTATTTACAAATAGAAATCTAGAAGAACCCGTATTACACGGAAAGGAAGAGTCCAACAATTGTCATTATGTAAGTATTTACATAAACACAACTAATGGTAATTCTCCTAAACACTCAGTTTTAACATAATAAATCCTCTATAAATTTGGGAGCAGTGTCACTTAACTGCAACTACTTTCTATAATAGTTCATAGTTATCTTTACAACACAAATACTTATAATAAAAAGTAGCAAATTTTATAATGAAAACCAGTCTTAATGCTTGACAAAATATAAAATGTAGTACTGTCAATATATTAAATAAAAACATCTTGGCTATATATTAGTATCCAAGGACAACACAATGATAACTTTAAACATAATCAAATACTGGGGGTATTCCTACCAGCTGCTCCTCTCCCCTTTCTCTCCATTCCACCCCATCAACAGGTTCTTTCTCCACTGTTGTCTTCAAAAATCCTATCACCTGGTTCTCTCTAAATCCAAGACGCCACAAAAGCACTACTTAACCTGAAGGTTAGTGATCATCTCGAGCCCATCAGTTCCTTGTGGACAATGGCTGATATTTTCATTTTTGTTAATTGAGTGATTACCACAGAAACACGATTTAGGATTAATAGTCACCAAAATTTCCTCCTGAAAACCCTAGCCACTGCTGTTTACTAAATTCTTATGAACGAAGATGGTTACTGCCTTTTTCTAGCCACTTGTTTCTTTACAGATACTTCACCCCTCGCCATGTTGATCCTAGTCTTCCTTTTTTCTCCCCATAGTGCCCTTTAGATCTGAGGTAGCTAGTCTCTAGGAGGCACCACAGTAATCCCACCTGGTCTTCACACTTTCACTCAGTCCCCTCCAATAACTTACAAGTGCTGGTCTGTGTGACCAACAGATGAAATAAGTGCTGCCTGTCTTATTGTGGTCTGTGCTCCTCTCATTCTGTCTCTGGCTATGGGTAAAGCCACACTGTGAGCAGCCCCGGGGGGAGACCCACCCAGTGAGGATTAATGTCTCTGGCCAACAGACACATAAATGCACTTGGAGTCAACAAAACCCAATACCAGTCAAGTGTGCAGAGACTGCAACACTGTTTGACCGCTTGACTTGTTAACACCGTAGAACCCTGAGCCAGAAGCAGCAATGACTATCAAAACCATGAAAAAACAAATGAGTCTCATTTCAAGCTGCTGAATTTGGGGAAAATTTATCTGGCAATAAATAACTATACAACGATATGTAAAGTAATACTCACTAGAACATGCTTCTTGATAACAGTCATCGGGTGTTGTTTGTCTTTGTATCTCATATCCATTGTAATTACTCAAACATTCACTGAATTGGATTGACTGATGAATATTCAAGGACAAGATATTTTCTATGCCTGTTTCTTTCCTTTCAAAAACTGTTAGGGGTTGTAAACAGAATTAATAATCGTCCCTAACCATCATGGGATTATTATGAGGCTCAAATAAAGTAATACATATATATTCTTAGAATAGGCACACTAAAAAGCATTAAAATGTCATTACTAAAAGCAACATTTCTAAAAAAGTAACTTAACACTTTTCCCTCAGTACTGAAATCCTGAACATGAATTTTTTTTTAATATAAGATCTATAAGCCATGTCAGGATAATGAAAATTTAGAAAATTAAATACGGTTTTAGAACTAATTTCAAATGATGGGCAACACTTGATGTTTATAGCTCTAGCAATACACCTTCAAAACTATTTTAATTTTCCAACTATACTACAATAAGTACACACATCCTCCTAAATCATATTCCAAGATGGATATTAAAGAACACAAGCAATTGGACACAGGTAAAAGTCTGATTCTACCTATTTGCATAAAGTTTAGTGAAAAGCTTTTTTCTTTAAGGTTTAATCTACTTAAAGTGACTGGAATCTCATAGTCTAATGAGAACTCTTTTAAATGTGTTACCACTACCACTGGTTAATCTGTAATTATTATTGATAAAATTCTTATGTCATTAAAAAATATTGATCACATCTCATATAATCACAAACTTACTAAAACAAAAGCTTACACAGCCACTTGCAACACAGGAAGCTGCAGACAGTGTTTTGCACAGTCCCTGACATAGGCAGGCAGTACTCAATAAAGACGGCCACTGTCAAAAGCCCCCAGCCCATACTAAGGTGCACTCAACATGTCACATCTTGTGGGCTCCCTTCTTAGAGCAGTCATTATTAACTCCAATTTCCTTCCCTGGCCCCAATTCTTCCTTCCATTCTTTCCTTTTCTTCTGTGTAGGTTTCCTTTCTACAGGAAGAATATCCTTATTCTGACTCTTTGTGAACATCATACCTCCTGATCCTTCCTTTCAATCATTAATGCGTAACAGTGATGGAAATTGCTTTGAGTTTAAAAAATGTCATCTGGACCTTGAACCTGGTATTGTTATAGGAAATGGATATACAATTTAAATATAATGAGAGGCAGTTAAAAAGTAAAAAAACTGATGGCAATAATTCTGATTTTTGAAAAATTACAGTAGTTCCATTCTCAACAAGATATACATGTAAGCCTCCCTAAAACTGTAAATCCTACCTGTACTTACTGACTCTGTAACACAAAAGATTAAGAAACTTGTCACATAAACTTCAGAAAAAGTAAAGTGTAAGGCCTGAAAAGTAGCACATTGTGTTCTAGGCCACATTTACAAAACCGAAATGTTGAGAGTGGGCACTTCAAAAACTTTCTCTGTCTAACCTGACATCCTGTACTAGAGCATCTAATAGAGTAAGAAAAGCTTAACCTAATGGGAAATTAGAATCAAGGGTAACATGAAGAGAAGCATACTACTTAGGAGCACTGCTAAAAAAAGCTATTAGTCATACATACCAGTGTTAGGTGTGAACAATCCCATATTGAAATGTATTGAAAATAACATTTCCTTTATTTTTGCTAACAATCAACATTAGCATTGACGTTTCCTACGAATTATAATAGTATATAATAAAAATAAATAGGTACACACACACACACACATCTGACTTTTGTTGCAGTTTGAATTCTCAGTTTGCCAAAGTTTATTATCAATAGAAAGAGGGGAGCACCTGCTCCCACATTTGCTGCTAATGCTGAGAGAAGAGATGAGCCTGAAGTTATCCTTTGCCTTTTTTCCCAGGGATTAATTATCCCTCCCCCAACACCATGCCTGCTCTGTGGTTACCCAGGGGGTTAGGGATCCTGCCTTTTCTAAGGAAGAAATTCTTCTCTATACCCTTAGCAACCAAATTTGGGTCAGAACACAAAACTGAAAGCCTGAAGTAGTTGAAGTAAACAAAAGCAAAGCAAAAGAATGTACTTGTAGATATTTTTAAAAAGCAGTTACCCATAAAACTGAAGGAGTATACACATACGGACTCTTATCATGTTAGATGGGGATGGGAGAATATATTCATTAGGGGAAAATATTGAGAAAGAAAAAATAGCTCTTTACCTTTCTACTTTAGTAAAACAGCAGAAGCAAATCACCTATACACAGTGAACAATTTGGGAATCAGAGATGGGATCTCAAGATAATTAATCTACTCTATATGAAATCCCCACACTGTCTTCTAAGAAGGAGAAAAAATAAAGACCAGACCAAACCTGTTATATCATAAATACAGATCACATAACTTTTACCTGGCAGTGACAACTTAAAATTTTATAAGGCATTATTTATTCAATAACATCTTACATTCTCCAATATCTTTTTATTTGCTGGACAAACGTCATTCACATGGTCTTGGGGTCAGTGGAAGAAATATTTACCTGGTCAAACTTAAGTATCTTAAGATTTATCATCTACCAGACCAACTGAGCTAAGCAATTATGGTGGGGAGGGGGGGGCAGAAAAGATACAGAACTGAGAGTCAGGGAAGTTATTTCTAATCCTCCCTTTGTCCTGATAACTGTCTGGTCCAAGTCATATCACTTCAATAACATGGTATTTCCATATTTCTAAAATGAAGCCAAACTATACCACTTCTACCTCTAAAATGTTTATCAAGTTTCATTTCTAGTTCTCATCACTTTTAAAAAATATATTTCTATCAAAGTAATACATGCATCAAGTTTCATTTCTAGTTCTCATCACTTTTAAAAAATATATTTCTGGGCCCTCCCTGGTGGCGCAGCGGGTTAAGGCACAGCACTGAGAATCTAAAGCCGCTTCCGCATGAGTTCGATTCCCGCCTGCCCCGGAGGTGACCACATGGTGTGGCAGACCTCTTCTGGCCCACCCGCTGCTCCCCTCAGCAGTGTACTTCGTCGATCTGCCTGTTCTGCTCCCCGCTGTCTCTGGTGAAGCCTCTTGCCGCCCCTGAGCCTCTGGCCTGTACCCCAGTTCTGTATGCACAAATAAATAAATCTTTAAAATATATATATATATATTTCTATCAAAGTAATGCATGCACAAGACTACTTTCTAAAGGCTGTCTGTAAGATTAAAAGGTCAATATAAAAATTTTCCTGCCTCATTCATGGATAAGATACAAAGAGAAGAAAAAGTCTTGTTTGTATGAGAGAAACCAAGAGATGATAGTGCATTACCCTTTTATTTTCTTTTAATTAACTAGAATTCCTGTTAGCCAGATTCTGAAATTCCTTCAAAGTCATTTTTATGTTCAAGTCAGGCTGATTCTACACTATGCTCCTTTCTATTATTTCTTTCATATCCAAAATGCCTTCTGACTTGAATGTATTACCACAATTTGAAAAAAGATAGTTTTCACTTACTACTATTAATCATCAGATTTAATTAAGTTTGTCTTTACTTCAATGATTGAATTTTTAATATATGGGTAAATAATAAGATTGCTGAGTATTAAACAAAATGCACGAAAGCATGGTAACGAGCATTAAAGAAAGCGTTCAATGAAGAAAAAACAATTCTGTGTTTTAAAGATATGACAATTAAACACCTCACTCCATAATTATCAGCACATTCTCTATAACAGATGCAAATGAAAATAACGCAATTATAATATTTAAACCAATAACTGCTAAGTACTATTTTAAAAATCCAACTCAAGTCAAGATATGTTGATTAATTTACTATGTGCCAAGTACTATGAAGCTAGGGCTCCAAAATTCAATGATTAAGATAAATGACCCATCCTCAAAAAGCTCAAATCTAGAAGAAACAAATAAAGATTATAATGTTATCAAAAATATAATAAAAGCATGTACAAGGAGCAGTATATGCTCCTTGAGGATGAAAAAAGTAATTCATTCTTAAAAAGGTAATGAAGAAATTGCTAAAGCAGTCTGGTAAAGGGGAAGGAGTAGTTCTCCAGGCAAAGACCTAAGTTTCAGTTTCAAGTCACTTACTGGTTATATGATTTGGGACAACTTAATTTACATTTCTCACATTCTTTGTAAATCTACTTTGAAATATTGTATGTAACATGCCTGACATGTTGCAAGCACTCAACTAACAGCTGTCTTGTTTTAGAAGTTGTATTTGTTTTCAGTAGACAAAATTCTAAATTTTGCACTGTAGGGAGCATCTCTTGGCTAGTGATTAAGCTACAAATGGGATCATTAATGTCACCACCTGGAGAAGAGCACAATGAGCTACATCAGAATGTCACCACCTTTTGGTCCACTTTTTAGAAATAATATGGTTGCTAGTATGTGTACACTCACCTCCCGTTGCAGATTTCTAATCTATTTCTTACTCCATTTTCACACTGACAACAGAATTTTACAGACTCAGACTCTAGTCATTTCCTGTAAGAGATTCCCAATTACTTCAGTCAAAGTTCTAGGTATTCACATGTCCTTTATAAAATAGCAAACTTGGGCTGATGTGAAACTGGTGATTAAGATTATATTCGGAGATAATCAGAACCTTGATTTGAAACTATTATCAACTTAATAGCTGACTTGTGAAACTGGAAGTCACTATACTAATTAGAATTTTAAAGTGAAATTATAAAAATATTACTAAACCTGGCCAAGGGGTAAATTATGTTTATTCTATGTTTCCAAAAGCTAATATTGGGATATATTCAGTAACGAGTTAAGAAGATCATTAACATATACAAATAATATTCTCGAATCCTTACTTTTCGTTTCACTCCAATAAACACCGCTCATAATATATTTGAAATATAAGAGCTGATAAATACAAGCAAAGTCATAAGATAATCTATCTCTAAATTCAATTAAATCATCGTCTCTTGTAGTTTCTAGAACTAAAAACATTTTCCTGACCTGCAACCACCATCATGTTAAGATCAATTAAAAAACCACAGATTAAAAATGAGTAAGATGAATCAATCCAGAATCTGTTAACTTTGTTAGTTTCTATATTCAAGAAAGGGGAATCTTTAAAGTTACCTTCAGGGTATGTAATTTCACCATTTTCTTCATTATGAATATCCGAATTCCACACATGCCAGTTTTTTATATCACATATATACAATGATATGTAAATATGTTGTATATACACACGTGTGCCTTGTCAAGACAGGATATATTTTTAAAATACTTTCTTAATCAACTCGACATAGTGTATTTTGAAATATCAACATTCTGTTACATCATAAGTAAGCTTCTAAGTTTTTTTCTCTTCAGAAACAGGTAATGAGAAGTCACCAAATTGCAACTGAATCTTTTGCAAAAATAATCTTTTCAAAACTCAAAGTTTTTGAATTAACGAGTTTTTCACGAAGCAAATCTACAGACTCCATAAAAGCATGAATATTACTGCTCACTTTTACAACTACAAATTGCTATTCATTTTTAAAATGAGTAAGTACAACCCCCTTCGTATAGCCTCGGAGAAAAAAGGGAAACAGGCAAAAATATCAAATGACAGACGCTGCAGCCTGAGGCCAGAGAGACCTAAGGAAATAGGAGAGGAAAGAGATACAGTGGTCACAGCTAAAATGCTCAAGAATTCACTAGACCTTGGCCATCTCGCCCCACTATAATCTCCTTCATTAGACGTCTATAGGCAGAAAAATAAACAGTTGAAACAAACAGATAACTGTGAGCAGAGATTTTAAGCCTGGCATTTAGTTTGAGATTTGCCAAAGAGCAAAAAAGCTAACCCAGAAAGAAAAAAAAAAAAGATGCAAGCAGCAAGCGGTGCGTGCGTGTGCGCGCTAGAGGATGGGGGATAAATAAGGGCTGTGCCGTCTGCTCACTAACGCTGCCCGGTGCGCACTACAGTGCAGAGCAGCCCGGAGCCTCCCGGGCTGAGCAGAGCAGGGCAGGGTAGGGGATGGGGGTCGTGGACACTGCCGAAGCCCACCGCGCCTCGGAGCGCAGGCGCCCAGTGACCAGAAGCGAGAGGATGCAATTAACACCTTGGGGCTGGGACCCGGGCGGGACCGGGAGTGGAGCCCGGACCGGACTGCAGATCGCGAGCGGGCGGGGTGGGGGGGTGGGGGAGATGAAGGCAAGGGGCGGCGCCGCATCCCCATCCCCATCTCCACGCCGGGCGCACCAATTACCGGTGAGGTTCCTCAGCACCGTCCCGTGGGCCCAGAGGCTCAGAACCTGCTGCACGGACAGGTTGATCATGGAGTTGTCGCTCCCCTCCGCCTTCATCTTCCCCGGGGGGCGCCCGCCGCCCTCTCCTCGGGCGCCCGGCGGCAGCGGCGGCGGCGGCGCGGAGCAGC